>NC_053026.1:427482854-427661126 GCF_003073215.2 Triticum urartu
ATGTTCGAAATTTGAAAATAAATGTTTGGGAAATCCAAAAATGTTGATGATTTTTTAAAAAAGTTCATGTATTAGAAAATCTGAAAATGTTTATGAAATTGAACAAAATTTTGCCAATTTAAAAAATAATCATGAATGGAAAAATTGGAAAACTGTTTGTGACTTACAAAATAGTTTATGCATTTTACAAAATGTTGTTGATCCAAAAAATGTTCATGCATTTCAAAATATGTTCATTAACTCAAATAAATGTTTGCGAATTTCAAAAATTGTTCCACCAATTTCCAAAACAAGGTTCGTCCATTCTAGGTATGTTCGCCGATCCAAGAAAATTGTGAAAAAATGTGCACAATTTTCAAAAGTGTTTGCAAATAGTATAAATGTTTATGAATTCAAAAAATTGTTCTTGATTTTAATAAATATTTGAAAATTTGTAAGAGTGTTCATGAGTTTGAAAAATGTCACGAGTTTAAAAAAATGTTCATGATTTCACGAAATTGAGAGTGGTAGAGTATCTCGGTGATGCAGCAAAATATGATCATGACGATTGGAGATTATGATTTTTTTTCTTCCATTGCAATGCATGGGCATTTTGCTAGTAATGAAGTAAAAAGTATTGAACGAGAGTGCTCATTGATAAATTGTTAACCCGATCAAAATTGAGTAACCAATTTCAAATTGAAAACCTTAATTAATTGTGAGGCCTAAAATATGTAGAGAGCATAGTGTATGTACTATATTTATTTCAGTGTAAGTTATAAATTTATTTATTTTTGCTAGAAGTTATAAATCTGTGATTATTTTCAGTGTAAGTTATAATTACATCATTTTATATTATTTTCCTAAATTTATGGGTTTTTTGGTGTAATTATATATTCATCACTAAACACGCAATTTGCGAGTGTCGTGCCTACTTTGCAACTGCATGCCTTTGCCACCGCTGCAATTTGGGAAGTAAAAGTGTTTTTAATGGCAATTGCATGTCTTCTATTAGAGGAGCGGGCTTTTTTGTCCAGTCGCATGTTCACCTCTAACATGCAACTATGCCCTACCTATTTATTTACCCTAGTTGCAAGTCCACCCACGACACGTAAATGGGGGCCGATGTCCCAAATGCAAGTCACCCCAACATGTAAATGGCTCCGTCTCATTCTTTTTCCTTGTCGCAATTCCACTCCTAATACGCAACTGGGTTTGGCCCTATTTTTTGTCTCAGCTTCAAGTCCACCCGTGTGCGCAATTAGGGGTGATCATTTTTGTCACGGTTGCAACTCCATGCCGACATGCAATTGGGTGCCCCGTCTTTTGTGGTCCTGGTTGTAAGTCCACCCTTGACACGTAACTGGGGCCCAACCCATTTTCTAGTAGTTGTAAGACCAACTATACTCCGGATATGTGATACGTCTTCAACGTATTTATAATCTTTTATTATTCTATACTATTATAGTAGTCTCTCCGTTCAAAAAAGTTTGTTTGAAGCTTGTCCCTCAAATGGATATATCTAACACTAATTTGGTGCTAAATACATCCATTTGAGGAACAAGCTTTTTCAAACGGAGGGAGTATCAATCTTGGATGCTCTCTCTCTCTCTATATATATATATATATTTACAAGCAACTTTATACCATTTTTTGAGACTAACCAACTAACTTAGTACTTAGTGACAATTGTTGTTTTTTGTTTGTGTGTGACTTTGCAGAAAACCAATACTAAACGAAGTCCAAATGCCACGAAATTTTTTGGAGATTTTTTTCTGGCGATAAGAGACCCTGGAACCTTCAGGGGCCACGAGAAGACGAATGAGTGGCCCACTAGGCACCAGGGCATGCCAGGGGCCTCTAGCGCGCCCTGGTACCTAGTGAGGCCCATGAGCCTCCATTTGACCTAACTTCGCCATTATAAATACTCTAAAATCAGGAAACCTACCAGAAAATCCACAAAATACTTTTTACACCGCCACAAGCCTCTATTCTCGAGAGATTCCATCTGGGGCCTTTTTTGCACTCCGCCGGAGAGGGAAACAATCACGGAGGGGTTCTTCATCATCCTTGATGTCCCTCCGATGATGCGTGAGTAATTTACCACAGATCTACGGGTGCATAACTAGTAGCTAGATGGTTTCTTCTCTCTTTTTGATTCTCAATACAATGTTCTCCTTGTTGTTCTTGGAGATATATTTGATGTAATGATTTTTGCGGTATGTTTGTTGGGATCCGATGAATTGTGAGTTTATGATCAGATCTATCCATGAATATTATTTGAGTTTTCTCTAAACTCTTTTATGAATGATTAATATAGTCTCGTATTTCTTCTCCGATTTATGGTTTGGTTTGGCCATCTAGATTGATTTATTTTGCCATGAGAAGAGGTGCTTTCTAATGGATTCGATCTTGCGGTGCTCAATCCCAGTGACAGAAAGGGACATGACACGTATATATCGTTGCTATTAAGGGTAAAAATATGGAGTTTATTCATACATGAGTTTATCTTGTCTACATCATGTCATCTTGCTTAATGCATTACTCCGTTTTTTCATGACTTAATACACTAGATGCATGATGGATAGCGTTCGATGTGTGGAGTAATAGTAGTAGATGTAGAATCGTTTTGGTCTACTAATCTCGGACGTGATGTCTATATACTTGATCACTTTCTTAGATATCGTCATAATCATTTGCTTTTTTTAATTGCCCAGCAGTAATTTATTTACCCACTATACGCTATTTTCTCAAAGAAGCCTCCAGCGAAAACTATGGCCCTAGGATCTATCTTTTATCATATATTAAAAATAAGAAATACCCTGCTGTAATTTTATTTTGTATTTTTGTTAGATCTGTCTATCAAAAAATATACAATTTAATCTTGCTCGTAACCTTTGGGAGATTGACAACCCCTCTACGCGTTGGGTTGCAACTATTTGTTGTTTGTGTGCAGGTGCTATTTGCATAATGTTGTTTGGTTCTTCTACTGGATTGATAACATTGGTTTCATAACTAAGTGAAATATTTATCTCTGTTGTACTGCATCATCCTCTCCTCTCCGAGAAAATCCCAACGCAGCTCATAAGTAGCAATATGCAATTGGGGGCCACCTTTTCCGCTAGCTGCAAGTCCAGCGTCGGTACACAAGTGAGGCCCGACCAAAATTTGTCTCAATTGCAAGTACACCCTCGACACGCAATTAGCTGGCAACCTATTTTCGTCTCAGTTGCAACTCCATCCCCAATACACAAATGAGGCCTAGAGGACGTAGCAACCGAGGCTTTTGTCACGGGCCAACACGATTATCCTAGCGAAACACAAAATCCAAAGAGCCAAGGGTCTTCTAGGGCACAAAAGGTTTTGGAGAAGATGTCACCCAAGCTACATTTATTGTCAAATCCTATTTCGTGCCCAATACACAAGTGTCGGGCTGTGGGGGGTATTCATGGTTTAGTCAGTCTTCTTTTTGTTTCCTTCTATGTTTCCTTTTTATTTATTTGTTCATTTCTTTCTTACTTTTATGTTTTTATTTCATATATTTTGGTTTTGTTTCTTTTTTACTTGTTCTTGATTTATGTTTATGTTTTTTATTTTATACTTCGAACATTTTCCCACAATATATAAACATATATTCACATGTGTATGACTTTTTTTATCTATGATATTTTTGGTACATGGTATAAATTTTATTTACATGAATATTTTTTAAATATGCAATGCATTTTTATTTCACATGACTGAGCATTTATGAGTGAGTATCTGAATATTTTGTAATTGTTCATAAAGTATGTTTCTGAAGCAATGTCAATTGAATGATTTTTCTGAAGTAAAACAAAAAAACAAGGACCCAAGTGAGCTGGATCATGGCTGGCCCATATGAGGTGTTCGTGTTTCCTCAACAATCCGTCACGGCAAGCGTGGAAAAGCGGAGTAACTAGTTGGCGAGCGCTCCTTCAGGACCCTCCCAGCGATTACTTGGGGGTGGCCGAGAGCGAGCCACTTGGCGCGCTCTCAGCCCCAGCCATGTGTCGCGCTTTGGGTACTCCCTCCAGAATTTATTTATTTTTCATTTTTCCGCACGCATTTTTTTGACTTTTTAAACAGTTTTTTCGAGGTTTTTTTTACTTTCTGGTTTTTCACCAGTCTTCCTTAGCTGTTGGACCCAAAAAATCTGCACGAAAAAATACGTTTATTTTTCTTCCGCGAGAGGCACGACCATGCCTCTTGAAAACGAAAAAAAAACTCGTCTTCTGTTTTTTTTCCCGCGAAGGGCACGGTTTTGCTTCCGCGAGAGGTACGGTTGTGCTTTCGCGAGAGATACGGCCTTACCACTCGAAAACGAAAAAACAACACGTTTTCCTTTTTTTTCTTTCGCGGGAGGTACAATTTTGCTTCCGCGAGAGGCACGGTTGTGCTCTCGCACCGTGTCTCTCAGAAACAAAAAAACGCATTTTTTTTCTTTCGTAAGAGGCACGATTTTGCTTCCGCGAGAGGCACGGTTGTGTTTTCGCGAGAGACACAGTCGTGCCTCTCGAAAATGAAAAAAAACTTGTTTTCTATTTTTTTTCTTTCCGCGAGAGGCATGGTCGTGCTATCAGAGAGACAGGGGGGTGGCTCTCGGAAATGAAAAAATAACATGTTTTTTTCCTTCTGTGAGAGGCACAATTTTGCTTGCGCGAGTGGCACGGTTATGCTTTCGCACGGTGCCTCTCAGAAATGAAAAAAACACATTTTCTATTTTTTTCGTTCCATTAGAGGCATGGCTTTGCTTCCGCGAGAGCCACAGATATGCTTTCGCGTGTCTCTCGGAAACGAAAAAAAATATGTTTTCTGTTTTTCCCCCTTTCGTGAGAGGCATGGTTGTGCCTCTCGGAAGCGGAAAAACAACGTGTTTTCTGTTTTTTATTCTTCCGCGAGAGGCACAATTTTGCTTCCGCGAGTGACACGGTTGTTCTTTCGTGCCGTGCCTCTCAGAAATGAAAAAAACACATTTTCTGTTGTTTTCCTTCGATGAGGGGCACGATTTTGCTTCCGTAGAGGCACGGTTGTGCTTTCGTGAGAGACACGATCGTGTCTCTCGAAAACAAAAAAAAACATGTTTTCTATTTTTTTCCTTCCGCAAGAGGCATGGCCGTGCCTCTCGAAAACGGAAAAACAACGTGTTTTTTGTTTTTCCCTATCGCGAGAGGCTCAATTTTGCTTCCGCGAGAGGCGCGGTTATTCTTTCGCACCGTGCCTCTTAGAAAAAAAAACCTATTTTCTATTATTTTTCTTTCGTGAGAGGCACGGTTTTGCTTCCGCGAAAGGCACGGTTGTGCTTTCGCGAGAGACACGGTCGTGTCTCTCGGAAACAAAACAAAAACATATTTTTTGTTTTTTCCCTTCCGCGAGAGGCACGGTTGTGGTTTCGTGAGAGGCATGGCCATGCCTCTCGAAAACAGAAAAACAACACGTTTTCTCTTTTTTTTCTGCGAGAGGCACAATTTTGCTTCCGCGAGAGGCATGGTTGTGCTTTCGCGCCGCGCCTCTCAGAAACGAAAAAACACATTTTTTGTTTTTTTTCCTTCGATGAGAGGCACGATTTTGCTTCCGCGAGAGGCACGGTCGTGCCTCTTAGAAACGAAAAAAACATGTTTTCTATTTTTCCCTTCCGCGAGAGGCACGGTTGTGTTTTCACGAGAGGCACGGTTATGTTTTTGCGAGAGACACAATCGTGTCTCTCGGAAACAAAAAATATGTTTTCTGTTTTTTCCCTTCCGCGAGAGGTATGGTTGTGCCTTTCGGAAACGGAAAAACAATGTATTTTCTGTTTTTTTCTTTCCGCGAGAGGCACAGTTTTGCTTTCACGAGAGGCACGGTTGTGCTTTCACGCCGTGCCTCTTAGAAACAAAAAACGTTTTTCTATTTTTTCCCTTTCGTGGGAGGCTCGGTTTTGTTTCCGCGACTCCTCCGCTAGGGAACTCATCATGACTGATGACTAGCACCTCAGTGACGGTGCTTCCGTCGCTCTCTGCGTGGGGGGGAGGCTCGTCGTAGACCACCACGTTGGTGGGGAACGCGTCGATCGACGCGGTGTCGGAGTCGACCAGTATCGGGTCGGTGGAGCCTATGGACTCCAAGTCTACGGCAGGCTCGCCGGAAACGTGGAGTTGATCGAGGAGGCCCGCGAGGAGGTTCTCGGGGCCGCCCGCGCCTGCGTCAGACGCAGGTTCGTCAGAGAGGCGGACCTCGCCGACAAGTTCGGCCAAGGAGCTGGCTGTGCAGGCGATCTCAACGCCGCGCAGCGCGTCGATGCAGACTTCGCCTGGCGTGCCTGGCTGGCTGCGCTCGCCAGGGAGGAAAAGGGTTCCCATCGAGAACAGATCTCCGGACGGCGGTGCACCAGGCCCCACGGTGGGCGCCAAATGTCGGGGGTTTGGTGCGACATATGCCAATGGATGGCTTATCATGGTGGGGGCGAGTAGAACGTCGCCGGTGACTGAAAACGGGGTGAGGTGTAGACATGCACGCCGGCGAATCTTACCCAGTTTCGGGGCTCTCCGGGGAGATAATACCCCTACTGCTGCTCTGCGGGGTCTCCGCATGATCACTATGGCCAAGTGTTTACACGGTGGCTCCTTGAGCTGTTTCTGGTGGTGGAAGAGGGCAAGGCTAGCTCTCTCCTTCTATCTGGTATGGTCTAGAACTACTGGGATCCAACCCCTTGCATGGGTGCCCTGGGGGTTTATATAGGCCTACCCCCCAGGGGTACAATGGTAATTCGACTGGGCGCGGGCCCAGCCGTCAATGCCTCCGACCTCCGACTTCTCCGCCGACTGCTGGGGCCCGCCGACTGATGGGCCCCGTCGACTGGTCTGGTACGGAGCCGACAGGCCGCGTCCGCCGCGGGCGGGTCTTGCCGGCCGCTGATTACTGTAGACGTGCTTCTGATGACGCAGGCTTGGTCATGGGGTCGTGGCAACAGCCCCGTCGCCTGGTCGGCGATCACTGTGGCCACTCCCCATCTTATCTTGATTAATGGCGCGTGGGCCCCGGGGGAGGGCTCGGCCGACTCCCCCGGGCCGACTCCCGACGGGTCCGACTGGCGGTTCTCCCCCCGTCTTCCGAGGTCTCGTTGACTGGTGGGCCCCGCTGCCTCCCGGCCGTACAGACAAGCCGTCGTGGGCGCATGACTTGGTACTGTGGTGCTGATGTCAGGGACGGCCGGGCAACAATGCCACGCCGCATGGAGATCTTCCCGGGTACGGCGTGCTGTGGCCATGCCTGCCCTTGGTAAGGGGCGGGAGTGGGCTTTACTGTAGCCACGCCTCTACCCCGTCCTCTTTGATGAGGTCATGGGTTTGCTGGGGGCGCCGGCCGACCCCCAAAGCCGGCTTCTCTGGAAGTCGTCCCTGGAACTCGGCCGTGAGCGGGCAGTCAGCCGCCCTGCCGTCGACTCCTCAGGAGACGGCTCTTCGCCCTGGGGTCTTGAGGGGCGCAGCCTGCCCTGATGTCTTGAAAGGTTATGGGACTCGGGTTGGCCTACCCGTGGCCCATTACTCCGACAAGGAGAATAACACTAGATGTACCTCCTACTCGTCATCGACGAACTATCCGACGGCCTGGTGGGTCAAAGACAGCAGGGGCCCCACCATTTCCACCATGGACCTCACGTCCACCGGCAACAGACATGTCGTGAACTCCTCCGAGGATGAGTAGGGCACGGGAGGCGGCATGGGCCTTATCCCATGTGGGCCAGTCTGTCTCCCGTAATCTACTCTTCCTCGCGGAGACCGCAGCTTCACTTCACGGGCCCACACGGCCAGTAGGGATGGCCAGCACGCCGGTGTCATCTAGCGGACGAGATCGACGCCGCCCTCACCAATCAGGGTTGCCGCCCTGGGATCCGAAGCCTCCTACAGCACAGAGCAGCAGAGCCTCGCCGCCACCTTCACCGGCAGACGCGCAGCGGCGGCGATGAACGGGCGGGTTGGGGAGGGGGAGGGTGCCAATGGGGCTAGGGTTCCGTCGCTCTCATGTCGGCCGTGAGGGGCGAAACGAGAGTAGGTCCCCCTATCTTGCTTTCTAGAATATTGAAGGTGGCCAGTCCAATAAAAAAAGTGCACACATCCAATTGTAGAAGGTTTGCATAATGAAAAATAAAGGTTCTCGTGCCATTATAACCATACAAGGATACTAGACCATTGTGAGAGGTATAATTTGCATGTTTCACTTACAAATGTCCATTCATAATTGTTACACTTAAAATGATCTTCGTCGTCAAAGTCGGGGAAGATGCTCCGCCACTCCTCGATGTCGAACTCCTCCTCGCCACCTTGCGCCTCGTCGTCGGAGATGACAATGACCTCGCCGCCATTGTCGACAAATATCGTCCACTCCACCTCCATGAGCTCGGGGTGCTGGCAGCGAAGGTCCTCCATGTATGCCTTGTCGGCAGCCTCCGCCTCGAGGTGCTCCTAAGCCATCGAGGGAGGTCTCCACCGGCCGCCTTGATAGGGGAAGCTACTCCATAGCTGGCGGCGATGCGACTACCGCGCCATGCGGGCTTTATGGGCACGATGCCCCATCCTTTGTTGGTGTGGCGCTCCAACTTCTCATCCGCGTCAACCTCCTCGTCTGTGACATCTTCACCGGCGCATTGCACCATGACCATCGCCGAGGCCAGTGCCCATTACATGGACATGGTGTGGGAGGAACAATTTCGAGAGGAGCATGCTGACGCCGGCTACAACCACCGGCTCCTCCAGGAGCACCAGCAAGCAGAGGAGCGGCTCAAATCCGGCAGGGAGATTGCGCCAGACATGGACGTAGCGGAGTAGGTGGCGCTGCTCGAGTCATACAATTCCGCCCTTGAGATCCGCCTCGACCGATGGCGGTACCGCCAGCGTCAGGTGGAACTGGAAACCACCTACAAGGAGTTCAACGCGGCGGCGGACGAGGTGTGGGGCAAGACCGATGACGAGGCAGAGGACATCATTGGCTCCGCCGAGGCCGCGCCACGCCCATGAAGCTGGCACATCCACATTTGTCGCTGACAATGTGGAAGAGTAGAGCACGGTAGGTCGCCATCGCTCGGTTCCCAAGAAAGCCACCACTCCTCCCCCCTCGCGTTGAAGTCAAGCTTGGTGAGCTCAACATCGGCAGCCGATTAGCTGCTTGGCGGCAATGTGGAGGCGGACGACTTCACTTTCCAGGTCTCCGAAGGCAGAGGTTATGGAGGCAGAGCTGGAGAGCGCCGAGACGAAACTGCAGAAGGCACCAAGCGCAGAGGTTATAGAGAGGGATGGGATAAAATGTGCCCGGTCAAACAAAAAGAGTGCACACATACAATTGTGCAAGGTTCGGGCAATGAAAAATAAAGGTTCCGGTGTCACTATATTGAGAGGAAGAGATAGATAGATAGATAAATAGATAGGGAGGGGTGCGGTAAAAGGTGTCTATCAATTAAAAAAGTGCAAACATATGATCATGCAAGGGTTGGGCAATGAAAAATAAAGATTCCTGTGTCGTTATAACCTGAGGAAGAAGTAGATATATAAAGAGGGATGGGATAAACGATGCCCAGTCAAATAAAAAGAGTACACGCATGCAATTGCGCATGGTTCGGGAAATGAAAAATAAGGGTTCCCGTGTCATTATAATGAGAGGAAGAGAGAGATAGATAGGGAGGGATGAGATAAAAGGTGCCTGTCAAAAAATGTGCACATATATGATCATGCAAGGTTTGGGCAATGAAAAATAAAGGTTCCCGTGTCATTATAACGTGAGGAAGAAGTAGATATATAGAGAGGGATGGGATAAACGGCGCCCGGTCAAATAAAAAGAGTGCACACATGCAATTGTGCAAGGTTCGGGAAATAAAAATAAAGTTTCCCGTCTCATTATAATGAGAGGAAAAACATTTTTATCCTGGCCTTCCGCGCCACTATGTCGGCCGTCTCGTCCCGCCGACGTCCCGGCCTCCCCCACCTAAGCACCGGGCTAGCCGCCACTGGTAAGGGGCACGATGGCGTCAAGCGCCATGGCCTTGGCGTCAACCATCTGCTGGTAAGCCGGTGGCGTGCAGTCATAGCGATGAGCGTGAGAACATGTAGTGAGGGGTGCGATGTCGTCGAGCTCAGCCGCTGACATGGCCTCTCCACGAAGAGAAATGGGCATCGGCTGCGTCGCCGACGCGCGGGGCGACTCAGGCAGCACCATTATTCGAGGAAACGCAGATGATCCGGTGCTGGCCACGGGCATGGCGGCGTTGACGAGGCCGTGCTGGCCAGTGTTTAACCCTAGGTACATCAGCGCCTCCCTCGTTGCCGCCGTGACGCGGGCGTTGGTGGCCTCCTACTGCGCGACGACGGCGATGGCGACCGCCGCGATGGCTTCATCCCCTGCGTCCGCTGCGTGCCTCTATCCCTTTCTCTTCGCTGACTCCCTTGCCCGCTCCTCGGGCGTCAGCTTCTTCTTCGGCTTGGGCGCGGCGACGGTCTTGCGGGAGGCGCGAGGCTTGCCTTTGCCGGGGGAGGGGGGCGGTCGTGATGCCGGACAAGGCGGGAGGCGAGGCCGGCGGCGGAATTAAGGTCGTCGTCCATGGAGAGCGGCGGGAGCGCGCGCGGGGCGGGAGGGTTTTGGGAAAAGCGGAGGGAAATGGTGGCCACCGACTGGCGGGCCGGGGTAGTTGGCCCGTGTCGCGCGCGTTCGCACGACGCAAATGAGGCTCAAAAATGGGCTGGAAATGGGTGGGTAGACGTACGAAAAGCGGACTCGCATTCATTTGGGTCACTTTTCTGTCCGCCGCAACCCAAACAGACGCACGAAAACAAAATGGGTCGCCGCATTGGAGTTGCTCTTGTTATTTTGGACGGCCTCATTTATGGGATATGCTAGAGGTGATCTAAACCCAATAATCTATGGTCCTTCAAACGAGCTAACCCTGACTTTTTTTAGATCAACGAGCTATCCTTAACTGGTACTCCCTCTGTTCGGATTACTTGTCACAGAAATGAATGTATCTAGATGTATTTTAGTTTTAGATACATCTATATCCGAGACAAGTAATTCCGAACGGAGGAGTAACTGTCTAGTTCTGCTCTTCTAAAGTACTAGCCTGCATGGTTGGTTACTGGAGAGACCCATGTGTGGCCTCGCTAGCACAGGACACTAGGTTGACTATAAATTAGAAGACCATATATTAGGCATGGGTCAAGCTTGGAGCTCAACGTTGACCAACGCTAGTATCCATTTTGGAAACCTGCTAGCTGCATAACGCTGTCAGAACTGGTGCGTAGAAAGCTGAATCATAGTGTGAGACGTTTTACTACTATTCAACATGTTCTTGAGTGCACTCTCAGTCATCCGTCTGTATTCATTGTGTTGTAACTCTACATAGCGATTAATAATGAAACTGAACACAACTACACAGCGCCGAACCTCCTCTATATACACCTCCTCTGTAAGTAGTCTTCCTTCAAGAAAAAAAGCTAGAGTTCCTGCCTCTCACCGGCGCCGTCGCAGGTCCACCTCGTCTCCGGTGGCCCTAGGGCCATGGAGGCGTGGTGGAACCTGTCAAGGACCGGCAGGAGGGCTTCGTTTCTAGTCGTTTTTTTCTGTCTTGTTAGGGTTTGTGTCTTGCTCAGGAAGACGAGACGGCGACCGTTCCCTGAAGATGGAATAAATGTCTTCCCGCCTAGCCCCCGTTCCGGCGGTGTGTCTAGCATCGTTGGTGGGCGTGTGGAGGTGTGTCTCATGTGGATCTATCTTTGGTGGATTTGCTCGAATCTCGTCGTTGTTCGTCTACGTTCGTGTGTCTTTGGGTTGAATCCTTCCAACCTACGTTATTCTTCATCTGCGGCGGTTTCTATTCTGGTGCGCTGGTTCTATGGGGCCTTAGCACGATGACTTCCCGACTGTCTACTACAATAAGTTGTACCCGACTCCGACGATGGAGGGGTGATGACGGCGGTGCGCCTTCGGCTCGCTTCAGTGCTTGTAGTCATCGCTAGGTGTTCTACGGCTGAATGTAATTTTTATTTCTGGTGTTCGTTGTACTGCCATGATTGAAGATGAATAGAGTGGAGGTTTTTGGCAAAAAAAAAGGTCTTGTAGTTTACAGAGGTACTAGCATATAGCATCTCTTGGACAGAAGTGAATTGCAGGAGGCTAGGAGCTCATATAATTTGCAAGCACCTGGCAGCCTCGTATTTTATTGTAACACAAAGTAGAGATTTTCTACCTACAGCTAAAATTAAGTTCCAATGACTACCTAACAAATTCATCTACTACTATTATAAAAAAAAGAGAAAAGCAGATCCAAACAATCATATCCATCCATCATCAAAATCTAATGAATCTTAATCATTTCGTGTTTAACGCTATCAACCACGCAATAAACCACACTTGATCGATCGCTTAAGCAACCCCGCGGTAAAAAACCGCCCGCCCGCACGATCTCCTCCTTCTCCCGCACGACCTCCTCCTCCTCCTCCTCCCGCGCCGTTCGACTCCCGCAGCCGCGCCCTTCACCGCCGCCTCGCACCGCCGGAGCCACGGGAGGCAGCCGCAGGTCGCCCGGAGCCTGCCCCCGCCGCGGGTCGCCAGGAGCCTCCCCAGTCGCCGCCCGCCTCTCCTAATCAAGGCCTCCGCCGTCAATCCTCCCCTCCGCCGCTGCGAATCCCCCACTCGGCCTCCTCTGCTTGGGTCGAGGGCTGTCCCCGGTTCCTCGCGCCCTCCCTCGGTGGCGCCGCCCCCAGCTCCGTGCCGGCCGTCGTGCCCCAACGCGGCCTCCCTCCACGGCGCCCCAGCCGCCCACCGCGTCCCGTGGATCCTCTGAGCGACCCCTGAATCTGCGTGTTGAGGCACGTTGTTGCTGGACACAGGCGCCATCTACCCATTTACCGCCCCTGAATCCATGCGTCCCGCTGCCGCTACCTACGCCGACGCCATCTGCCCCATCAATCCTTTCCCATGAGGTACCTTATTTACTCTAGATCAATGCGTCTTCTGCCATTGTGTATCTGTATGTTGTTTCTAATGCTAATGAGCAGATCAATGCATGATGCATTTTTGCTGATTTTTCAGTACATACATCAACTGATGCACAGAGACACATATAGGCCACATTGCCCTTTCCAAAAATTTCAATACATAATAGTACAGATTGCATGACAAAACTTGGCTGATAGATAGATGACCAAATAAACAATTCATAAACTAAGTACTACTCTTTGGTGACATTGCCAGGGCTGCTCTGCTTTGCAGGATCTATTTCGGCTGCCCATTAGCCTCATCAAACCAAAGTTTAATTATGTAAACAAGGCGCCATTTCCATGCACACCATAGCTGCTAACTTTTTTTCTGATTAACCAATGCTATTAAGTGAACCGTCAAATAAAGCAATTGCCAATGCAGAGGGAAATACACGGTAATCTCGGCTAATAGATATTGATTGAGTTTTGACATCATCAGCTATTCCATTGCTCATATCAAGCAGAGATATGCTCACATCTGCATATTTTTGATAGACTGAATGGTCGCTGACGGGTGTCGTGCCTCTCCACAGTCAATCTTCCAAGGTTGCGACTATGAGCACGACAGTCTCGTCGATTGCTTGGCAGCCCCCCGTCTGCGCACCTCTTTAGCGGTGGAGCAGCGAAGTCGGCTCGACAAGAGGCAACCACAACAACAGTTTAAGTTGGGGAGATAGCAAGTACCAAACAGCTGTGCCACGAAAGGTCCTTCCTCCTTCCTCTACCCATACTCAATTCATTCAGTTCTAGGGGTTTCAAGAAAGTATTTGTATGGGGAATGCAAGAGATGCAAGCTTTAAATAAGAACAAAGGGCACAAATCATTCTCCAGATCAGTGAGGCCTCCTGTGATATCCCTAGCATGCATGTTCTTTCATTCACTCGCTTCAGTTTCACATACATAGGGTGCACCTGTGTTAGTCATGTACGCCACCTCTGTATGATCAACCAATGATAGTCTCTGTTATGGTGCAGCTTTTGAATTCTGATCATGTTTAATTTTCTTCGTTCAAGCTTATGCAATGTGCTATGCTGTTTTCTTTTTTCAGGTATATACCGAAGAGTGAAGAAAACCCTCCTTCAGTTTGTTTCAGTGTTGGAATCATCTACCAACCAGGCATATGGTTAGAATTTGTACTATGGGATAAGGTTGAAAAGACTGTTGATAAACATAGATTATACTGATGAATTAATATTCCTATTAGTATCAGCATTTCCTCGCTTTATAAGAATCATTTAATATTAGTTTTACAAGTAATTTATATAGTGCATTTATAGAGGAATCAAACAAGCATAGGAGCCAGAAAATAAGAATGTCATAGTTCTTCATTTGGAAGTAGATCCGAGCATCACATGACTTATTTTTAATTTTCTTTATGATTGGTAAAGAACATTGGTTTGTTTCATATTCACAGACGACATACATGCTGGTTAGCAATTCACGCTTAGTTTGCAATGTGGCCAGTGATTATTTTGAAACAGTTCACTGTCCCTGATCTAATTTTTTTCATTGTTTTACTTTGACAGAAAATTCTGAGTTATCAATCATCTTATGCCTTTCTGCTCGGCCTGACAATTGCAGTGAAGGTATTCCTGAAGAAATATAATAGTGGCAACTACTACCTAAAGTCCTTTTCATTGCAAAAGTGAGTACTCCCATTATTCTAGGAGAAATTAGCTCAAATATGATAATGTGCCGATATTTAAGGGAAATTAGCTTCTAGGCACTAACAAATAAGTTCATGAACGTTCAACTAGAGACTGAATCTATTCCAACTTAATTAGCATGTAGGTCAAACCTGGCTTGTCTTATGTGGGAAGGTTTCCTTACCTTGTTAGATTGTTGGCAGTGCTATCTCATGTACGAGTACTGAATGGCCTTGCAAAACAAGGTGCCCTGCCTAGAATCTAGAGAGATAGTCAGACTCTGAATTTCCCTCTTGTTGGTATCTTTTTGTTTTCGTCCATTGCTAATCATATCAAATTTGTGAGAGCTGGAAAACATGCTTTCTTCAGAGTTAACTGTCGTTTTGATATTACTTCAGAAGGATAATGCATGCTTTCTTCAACCGAGGCATGAGTAATCAAACGCTACTAACATGGACATTACAATTGTAAACTTTTTATGTACTATCTTAATTTTTAAACACTCCTTTCAGATAGCTTTCCCTGTTGGCGGTCCATTATATTTACATTGTATAAGTAAGCTGCCAAAAGGGAATGATAAAAGGAAACGACATGCCTGTCACAAAACTAATATTCACAAAACTAATATTCCATGTCACAGTTGTTTTGTGTTTGAATTGGCTCGTGAGCTTTTGTTATATATAGTCAGTTATTGTGTTCTTTTAGATGGGTTCATATAGCTTTTAAAACTATTCCTGTAAAGATATGTCACACATTTTTGTGAGTATAATTCTTCACACATTGTATCTAATGCCACTGATGGATCATTTAGAGTAGATATTTTGTTTTGTAATGTCGTTTTCAACAGGGGCGTACCTACGGTTATGCTAAGGGGGTGCATAGGACACCGAGTCAAAAACATTTTTCTCTGTAAATTGTATCTACATATAGTGTGCGACACCCCTGACATTATTGAAAATTATATGTGATTACATAGTGTGACATCAGGTTGTTTTTGGTCTAGGTCCACCCCTGGTTTTCAATTGTTAACTCTTTCTCTTAAAAGACATGAAAGGGGCAGCAGGATTATGTAAAATTAAGATATATAAAAGACAAGGAAATTCATTATTTATCAATTATATTCTTTATGATTTATCATATAAAATTTTTAATTTCAGACTTTTTAATATGTTTAACTAAGTATATATTAATTCAGATGTGCAAAATTGGGTCATCACACGCAAGCAGAACCTGAATATAGGATAAGCAGTGCGTTGTGCAAAACTGCAGCTATCTATTTTTTAGCATAAGAAATGTTTAAAGAGAACAATACTTGCGTAAGTATATGGGCAGGAGTGCTCCAGAGTGTCCCACTATATTAAGAACTTTTGCCCCTCCAATAAAAGATCTATTGGTGATATATATTTCCTATTGAGACAAATCTTCTACTGTTCTTTTGTTTAATGCATACAAGGCACCCTGCAGCCTCTCTGCTTGGAAAATAAATGCTCTGCTTGGTACACTCATGACATTAGACCTTTCAGCTCAAGTTAGAGATTTGCATCTGATGGTTCTGTATAGTATATATTTTTAGGGTGCTTCCTATTTGGATACGATGTGCTTTAGTTGGATTGACTAAAAAGATTGAAGGATCCTGTAAATATATTAGTTTTAATTTGTTTATTTAGTTGCAGTTGCAAAAAAGATCGAACATTCCCATAAATATGATAGATCTCCTTTGCATTCGCACAAAAATGTAGCCAAATGAAATCTCAACTATATATGTTTCAACCATATTATGTCAAGTTTTCATTCTTTTGATAGTTTCTGGGAGAACGGGGCAGAGGAGTGGAGGCCTGGGACGCAGCACGGGGCAGAGGAGCGATGGCGCGGCGGTTGCGCAGGGGGAATGTTCGTGAGGACGAAGCAGTACAGATTTCTAGGGGCTAATTGGTGGGATAATTAACCATGTGCTTAATGTATGTTCGGAGGGGATTTTAACACCTTCCAAAACTATTAACATTTCTTAACATTTTGTCATGTTTAACAGGCAGACTTGCTTGCCTTTTCGAGTTGGTTAGCACTCCAAATGTGATTTTAACATCTTGCTACTGTACGATGGTCGTGAAGTTATATTCAAAAGTTTGACTCTCTTCGTTAGATCTTTCATACACCTTTTCACTTTACATCTGTAAAACTAGTATAGAATGGGTACAAAATGGTTTGATGGAGAATGATATGTCATAAGAATAACAAAGCAATATCATTTTTATCTAGAAGTGTTGCTTCTTGCAGGTATGAAGTCAAGGTATCAAATCTAGACTCCTCCAAGAATTGAGGGGCGAAAAATATACTTTTCTCTTAATATTATGGTTGTACTGCAATTTGCAAGGTTTCTTGTGTCTTTGTACGAACAGATCGAATCTAATTGAAGTGACTTTGATTAATTTCCTTTTCAAAGTTATTGTTGGGCCAGCTATTGACCTCTATAAAACATTTATCTTCACTTCTCCTTTGCTCCCAGGAAATCTGGTGCAAGCCCCACTACAGTTTTATATAAAGATGTTGGAGGCAGCATCGGAAGAGACAAGTCTGCGGTAAATTTCTCCCTGATACAGTAATAGTGTTATCTATAGTCTTTGGAAAAAAAATCAACATTTACTGTTATATGAAACCTATGTTTTCTTAGCATTTTCTGGTTATCAATTGACTTATCATCCTATCTTTTTGTAAACCATGGAATTTTTGAAGTTCAAAAAAGTGTGTACATCAACTATTTCACTTCACAGTGATAAATGGATGGAGTGCTTGTGACACAGAAAACCTCTTTTGTGGATCTAACAACAAAAATATGTTTCCAGTATTTCTTTGGATATGGAAACTTTTTTGGGTCGTCACCTAGAAAATAAATTGGCACAAGCTTACTGACATAGGGTTGCAGGTCAGCATGCGCTAAAAATATTCAAATTCAAAAGAATCTTTCTGAGATAGTTTGCGGTTCCTATTTTTTCTGGTCATGCTTTTTTGAAAATAACTTTTAGTCATGCTTGCTTTTATACTGCTTGAAAATTCAATTTTACTATTAGAAGATGATGATAAATCAGATTCATACTGGAGTTCACTTTTCTTGAACAGAAAGCAGAAGGATCAGGTTGTACGTGATAGAATATATGCCTATAAAATGAAAAGGATAATAGATTCCTAAGTACTAGAAATGTCATACCATTCCAGGAAGTTACTTCTTGATGTCATTCCAGAAAATAGAAGGATCAGTAGAATGTTCTCGATGATCATTTTAGCTGTCCTTTTAGGTAGCAACACCAAATTGCAGGGCTTCATCTTAGTACTGATCAATAGGAGCATGTTTGAACTATTGCATAGGTAAAAATAATTTCTTCACGATTTCTCTTATGCTCCCAGGGAATCTTGTCCAAACTCCACGTCGCTGTCACCGAACAAAGTTGGAGGTGCAATTGAAAGAGACAGCCAGATTCTTCTTCCGGGTATTAAAAAGAAAACCTGGCTAGAGATTTCATGCCATGTCATTCCATTTATGTTTGCTTGTGTGCTTATCATATCTGATTACATGATTGGCATTTATTTCATAACTAGCATATACTTCGACACATGATATGTTTGCTTTATTTATGGACAACAAGATACATTTACTTATTGTGATCATATAAGTGAACAAACATAGCCAACGGTTAAAGTTTATATCTACTATGTATATTCTTTTTTCATTCACACATGTCTCACTGCCTTTTAAGCACTTAGAGAGAACTGGAGATTGCTCTCATTAAATGTGAACAAGATTGACGTTCTTTTTTTTTTCCAAAATAGTAAATACTGTGTTCTCTTGATTGTTTTTTGATTTTTCAGCTTACCTGAATCTAAGAAGTCCGACCATCAATTAATGAGAGATTTTTGCTTCTATCATTTGTGGAACCATAGAAATGAAATACAGACCGTGCCTCAACCAATACTTCGCAATCCTTTTGCCCAAAGCAGACAATATCATTATTTATAGATTCTAAATTAAAATATTTTCACTTGTGTGCTCAAGTAAAATTTTACTGCTTAAAGGAAAATAAACCATTTTATCACTCCTACAGTTCACAGGGAGAGAGAACAAGAAAGAAAACCTTCCACCACAATCTTGTCTTCCTACTTTTACTTACCAAGAAGAATCAACAATAAGGGAATCTTTTAAGAAAATGGATAAAAGATCATTTTCAGTTAGTAATGTACAACTCCCAACTTGTCTCTTTTACTTCTTTTTCTGTGCATGTGCACCCTGTTGAATGGTGTTGTACTTGTACATACTGGAATTGCAGGCAAAACAATGTGATGGATGGTCTACAAGATTCTCTGGATGAATTCATCTCCAGGGTAAAAGAAGCCAGGCAATGTGCATGACGTTTGATTGGAAATAATGTTGCCTTGAAAATGTACGAGTGCTTTCTTGGCATCTGACATTGCAGAATCAAACATTGATGCATACCTTTGTAAATTTCTTGGGGAGAAAAGGTATAATTTGCAAGTTGCAACATTGATCCCAAAATACATGGTGTTCACACATATCTATTTTATGTAGTTTGTGATAAATCAAAATGTTCAGAGTCTTTGAAAGTACCATCAATGACCTCTATTTATATGGAGACAAGTTATGAAAAAAATGACATAAAACAACTTTGAACCTCTCTTGCTAGATGTAAGGGCCTGAAAACATGGTTTCGGGCCTATATGATGAATGTTACCTTGGCTGTTTTTTGTGTGTGTGTCATCTTATACTACCATCAACAACTATAAGTATACGGTGGTACGAGACATGTAGACAAGGTGTATTTGATTGGGAGTGGATTTATCTTCGAAAAGAGCATTAGCAGAGACGTGTGTTGCACGTGCAAGCTTACTAGTATACAATAGGAAGGGTATATACTACAAAGCAAACGTGCATGCTTTTACATCGAGAGGGTATATACCACCCAAAAAATGTTTACATCTTCAAGACGGGTTGTATAATATTAAAAAATGCAGTATATAACACAAGCAAATAAATTCTGGACTGCTCTGCATTCTCTGGTATTCAGTGTGAACATGCTTGTTGGTTGGAGCAAAGAAGCATGTGTAGCTCGAGTACATACTCCTTGATGCAATGCTTGTCACCCATGGTGTGTAAAAAGATACTCCATCCGTCCCATGATATAAAAGCGTATAGTGTGAAAAACACTCTTACATTGTGGGACGAAGAGAGTAGATTCATTTGGTAATGTTATTCTACTGTAGTTTTGATTTACTGCACCTAACTGGGATACACTCAAGGAATTGATCGGCCTGTAAAAACGGCCGCTCAATGCATGCGGCCATGCCATGCATACAAGTCCGCTTGGCCTCTCCTCAATGCTAGCAGCTGTAGCAGTCTACGGAGTACAATTACCTCCTGTACTTACAAAGTTACAAGCAGCCATGCCATACGCATCACGTCCGCTTTGGCGCATGGAATCGGTCGGCTATACGTATAACTGTGCTTCAACTACCAATTAATCTACTAATAGGCGAGCTTTGTTTTATAAGTGCACTGCTCGCCCGAAAGAAATGGTCAGCCAGCGACTCTATAGAAGCATGCAAGATCGCCGGAAAATAACCTGCGCCGTCGTTCCAACCATGGCATTATTTGTACCAAAACTACAACATGCTGCTGTCCCTTGCGGCACTGGTGCAACCAACCGACGGCTGGAAGAAACAGAATCACAAACCAACGAAATGCAAGCTAATCACCTAACCTGAAACGTAGTAACAATCAGTAGAGAGATTGCACCTCGTTTATTGATAGATAATAGACAGAGGAGTCGAATGCCCAACTGTGATTTTTATATATTGTCTCAGTTTAGAAAAAAGTGGTTGGGACCTGTTTTTTAGATACTACAAAAAAAAACAGTATAAGAGATACCATTGTATCTTAAACTACAGTATTTCTTTCATCCAAACATTCCAAATTATTTAATACCAAGTTTTTTTTCCAGAAACCACAGTATTTAAAGAAAACTGCAAAAAATCTTTGCATCCAAACGCACCTTATAAATGGTTAAAACAACAGTTTTACTTAAAACAACCAACAGCAGCAGTGCAAAGTCAAAATATTTTTGAAGAAGATTCCCTATTAGTAGTAAGAGGTAAATGGTTAAAAGAATCTGTGTATTTATATCCAATTTTTTGTTGGATAATTGGATCACGAGCGCTTGTTTACAGAATTAAACAAAAAATTACGGATATCAAATCTGCAAGCGGAATGCATTTAAATTGGCATATATGCACAGTACAAACATTACCAATTTTGTTGACTGGTCTAACAAATCACCGACAGTGTGTGAACGAATGATTAGGTAGCAATCAGTCAAGCAACCTCAGATGTCCGCACAAATGGGAAAAATTGCAGTACAGATGTACATAAGAACAGCCGGTTCTATAATCAAATTCGAAATAAGAGAGTCCAAATAATCCAAATGTAGGTGGGCAGATTAAAGCAGGTGCATATACTGGCAGCGGTATGTGGGCAGGAGCTAGATCAGATCCACAACTGACCCAACTGAGCCAGCCAGCTAGCATCCACCCAATCCGTGCGGAAGTGTGCCTGCTGGACCGGATCCACCCGGGGCCGGCCCTGCCCATGTCTTCTGCAGAGCTTCACATCATCTTCTTCGACGCTAGCTGCCTGGAGAAATTATGCCGCATACACTATTGATCAAAACTGTAGTGACTTTGTGGGCGATTTGGTCGGCGCGCCGCAAAGCAATACATGAAGGAATTCTTCAGAGCCCTCACGCCACAAACTCCTTCATTACCAGCTTCATCGCGGAACTTGAAGTAATTAATGTAGCAAACACACATCAGCCGGGTCAACAGACCGTGGTGTCAAGGAGTGCAGAAGTAAGATATGAATGGAGGGCACCACCCCCGGGTATGGCAAAAATCCATGTGGATGGGGGCCTAGCGAGGGTAGGGAATGGAGGTTCATCTGCAGCATTGTGTCGGGATCACGATGGCACCTACCTGGGTTCTTCTGCGATGGTTTTCAGTGATATTCATGACCCGGCGACTCTAGAAGCGCTTGCATGCAGAGAAGCTATGGCACTTGCGCACGATCTATCTCTGAGAAGAATCGTTATTGCATGTGACTGCAAAACAGTGGTGGAAGAGATTCATAAGGGATCGGCTGGCCCTTATAGTGTGATCATCAAGGAGATTGAAGCTTCAGCTAAGGATTTTAAGAGTTGTGTCTTTATTTTTGAAAGTCGTGTTTTGAATTTTGAGGCCCATAGTTTGTCCAAGTTTTCTTCGTCCTTAGTAGAGCGTCGCCATGTATGGCTGGGATTACCCCATGATCCTTTTGTTATCCCTGTAAACCGAACTCCGTCTTGAATAAAGTGTTGGTTTACCGCTCAAAAAAAAAGCTGCCTGGCTCTTCACCGGCCCCGTCAAGCACCTATTCTTCTACTGCCATGTCGATCCGGCCGCCGCGCTCTCGCTCCTCGCTGCCTCCTTGCCGCACGTGCTCTGCCGCTTCTTCCCGCTCCTTCCCACTCGCTGACACCTTCAGCTCTGCCACAGGACGGTGAGGTCGTGGTGGTGGACCCCAAGGTCAGCGAGGCGAGGTGGTGAGGGTGGAGGCTGGCTCCGCTGGAAAGGAGACAGCTGGGCGGGGGAGGTGGATTTTGATGTCCAGCCCCGTGCAACAGGAGGAGGCACGGCGGCCGTTGTAGCCTTGTAGGTAGGGGAGGAGGTGGAGAGAGATCTGGATGGAGAAAAGAAAGAGATGGGTCGGGGTGGGGGGCACGGGAACTTTTAAATCAACTGGGCACCGTGCAACGTGGGAACCTTTCATGGGCCGATTACTGACGCGCGCAGGGTCGCAGACTACGGCCTGGATCTAGTGCATAGCCACCTGTATGCGTGGTCCAGGATCCTCTCAAAGAGGAAATAAATTTCATGCACTCAAAATGCAAGAAAATCTAACAGTGGAAAGTTTGGGACCAGATCCCAAGCTCAACATGTGTCTATGATTGCCACCTCCATAAGATTGTTGCATAGGTTTGCTTTTCCCTATATATATGTGTGTGTGTGTGTGTTATCGAATGACATAGCCTCACTCTTTCTTTTTTCATAGGAAGAGGAGAAAAAAGCTTCCAATTGAGAAGCATAATAATACATATGAACACCAACGAAAGCATGAACAAAAGAAGAAGAAAAACACAAATGCAGTCTGATTGTTCCTATCATTTTCTTATGTAAATATAAATCCTCCTTATGAGCTCAACTCCAGGAAGGATTACAACCTTGACCTTGAGGCCAGCATCGGTCGATCGGTTACCCAAACTCCCATCAATACACTGGAAGATGGGACCCAAAATGATTATATATACCTTAGCACTGCTTAATCTGGCCATGCCGTGGTGAATGGCGAGAATTTTGGAAGGGTAGTCTTTGGCATCCATCCAAACAGGCTTTTAGACGTGATGTCATATAATGAAGCTAAAGATTAATTTTCAAAGTAAGAGAAGTGAAGTTGTAAAATATAGCAGATGGTGAAAGCAGTTCGTAAAATAGAGAAAGCATTAAATTCAGATTACCATTGTGTGACATGGTGAAGCTAATGACTACAAAAGAAAACAAACATTGAGCGAGCAAGAGTAGAACGGAGCAGTGTGATTCACAACTTTATGATAGAAGTATCGTGAGACCAATCAGTAGGAAAGGATATAAATATGAATCTAACAGATGCAGTGAGTAAATGAAGGAGGTTGATAAAGAAATAGACAGGCACATGCTTTGTTATGTAGCTGTGAGCTTGATGTTTAACATATGTGCTCACCGTGAACGATGTACTCTTGCTGCTCATTCTCATTCTCTTGAGTCTGTTCATCGAATCATAAAACACAGAGTTAGAAATATGAAATGTGATCTATCTTCGAAAGAGGAGTAAAACCGGATGTAGGAGCGATGAATCTTAAAAATGTTTTGTTGCGGAGCGATGAATCTTAAAAATGTTTTGTTGCTTATATAACTTGCGCTAGCTAGTGAGGTACGTTCTGGGTCTTCTATGGCGGCCAGAGGAGGAGGAAACGCTTCTCTAGTCATACGAGTCAAGCGATTGAACTATGAAATTTTGCCATAGTTGTAAGCAAACGATATAATCTTTGCATTTGAACCTTTAGTGAATATTGAGAAAAATTATTAAGTTTAGCTAATGAAACTAAAATGATGAGATATTTCGTGCGAAGCACATTTCATAATTCTGTAATGTATATGCTCTTTGTACTACTGCATTGGTATAAAAAATAACTATCGATGCCACGTCTTGGAGATCATCATGGGTCGAGTGTCAGCATGCTCTTGCTATCTAGGCTAGTCTCAGAACAACTTGTATGTTTCTGTTAAAAAAATTGTATGTTAAAGTACACACTTGTTGACAAGCTTTGGAAGGTTAAAAATGCCTACTATTAAAATTGTATAGATTACACGATTGAGCATTCAGGTGGCATGCTGAATGGGGATTCAAGTATTGTACGCGTTTATTTGAGTGACGGAGAAAACGCAGGCCGTTGAATTATGTCAAGAAGCGCCTAATCATACAAGGAGGGTCTTCTTCTTCTAATTTTTTTTTGCGGGTGATACAAGCAGAAACTTAACAAGCAAGCAAACCAGAAGTCACCGATCCAAATTTGAGAGCCCTCCCTCTATTCGTGCTCGATAATTTTGGAGTAAATTAGCAATGTGGCTGCAAGTTGAACAATACTAAGGTACATACATCATGTCCTGTATACAAGCACTCGAACTGACGACGACATCCATCAATCGAGAAAAACAGAAGTTTTGAGCTTTCTAGTTTCTATTGTACGAGGAGCAAAACGGAATTAGACCTGATGGTTAACGGCGTCGTTGAGGGCGACCGGCGCGGCTGGAGCATGTTGGCGGCGCCGGTGGGCTCTTTTCTTGCGGATCTGGTGGCGGCGGAGTTTCACCGAGGTGGCTGCCGAGGTCGCGATCTTTGTGTAACCATGCACCTCCGCGAGGTGCTTCTTGTACAGCCTGGATCTCTCACAGACGCGCATGGTGGCGAAAGGAAACGCTAGAGGGCTCTGGTCGAGAGTGTGGAGAATGCGAACAGGTGTGGTAGATGGACAGGTGAGTTGGGGTATTTACCCAGCTGCGGGCGTGTGGAATCGGGAGAGCCAGTTTTGGGCTTTGGTGTGTGAAAACACAGTTGGGCTGAGCATTTGGCATGGGTCAGGCGGATGGTATTTTTGGACCTCGGCTAGAAGGACCGAGTGGGCCAGTTTTTATGAGGGTTATATTTTTGTGGAAAAAAGAGCTCAGCAGTGTGTTGACCAAGCTCTGAATGAGGCGGACGACGACAGTCAGTGGATTTGGGCGAGAAAACAGCGGTGGCGGAGCAGGAGGGAAGGGCGTGGTGTTGGAGCCTGAGAGGAGAGGAAAGAGGTGAGGCGGCGGCGGCTGGGCGAGCCTGGGCATCCATGCCGGCAGCGTGGTGGCGCGGACAGGAGCCCATTCCCGCGTGAGACCGAGAGAGTGCGGAGATTCGTCATCGCCCCTGTCCTGCCAAGAGGCACCTGGCGTCCCTTAGGTGGAGCTCGGAAAGGGAGATGATGACGGGACGGGCACGAACGGCGGAGCAGAGAAAGAAGTGGGGTTGAACTCGTGGAGAAAAGGAGAGGAAGAGAAGCAAGGCGGCGGCGGCTATTATAGTTGCTGATTGAGCGATCTGCAGTGCGAAATTAGGTAAGTGTATGTATAGGTGTTGATGAATTTTAATTTTTTTTGTTAGTGTGCTGTGGGTGGCGTCATTGTGTATAGGCATGGTGAATTGTAGATTCTGAGACTGAATAATTGAAGCAAAAATTAGCTGTCCTTGTTTAGTCTGGTCTCTATAACTATAGCAAGTGTGTTTATGAGATGCAGATGTAATTCCTGTTTCAACTTGATGATGATGGGTGTGAATTGGTTCTATGATTGGAGGTTATGAAAAAGAGTTGTTCTATGTCTCTTATGTGACTGGTAGATGCAATTGGTTATTAGGCCGTCACGTGCAGAGCATATCAAGTTCGTCGTGATGGCCGAGGGATGGTTTGGAGACCCCTTTGGGTGCTAGTGTGCGATTTGGGAGTTGAAGGCGAGGTCATGGCCTTGACCAGGCTGATGATGCTTGTAGCCCTCAAGAATTGCTCCGCATGAAGGTAGAGCACAAACTGTTCTTCATTTATCCTGATGGAATGTAGCATGTCTCAAAAGAAATAATGTTGCACTGCAGTCTGATACAATATTTAGTGGCGTAAGGGCCTGCTGGCCTTCCATCTGTGTTGTGTAAGGCTGTG
Organism: Triticum urartu; assembly: GCF_003073215.2. Classification (NCBI taxonomy): domain Eukaryota; kingdom Viridiplantae; phylum Streptophyta; class Magnoliopsida; order Poales; family Poaceae; genus Triticum; species Triticum urartu. The sequence goes on from NC_053026.1 coordinate 427,508,871, forward strand.
TAAGGCAACACATTATTTTCTTATTAGTTTTCCCTTCTTTTCTGAATTGCGGGAGTTGTACAAGGGCCTGATAGACCCCGTGAACTCAGTAGTACATTCAGGCAAGATTCCTGTGATTCCAGAATGCAATCGTAGAGGCTTCTCTGAATGGAATGAGACGATAACTTCTGGAGATCACCCTTCAGTAGTCCAGGTAAAGTGGTAGTTTAGTCAGAGTCTGACTATTAGATGAAGTACACGGTAATTGATTTTCAAATTTTAAATAATATGATAACTATGTCATCATTCCTTCACTTTGCTTCCTCAGTGGCGTCTCTGTTTTCCCTGAGGTAATGAGTAACATTCTACACTATGTTCTGTAGCTCATTTTTACGCACCGCAGTTCAGTTCTGACACGATACTTGGATGTGCAAACTCATCTAGATAACCAGCCGTCATGGTAGCTGCATACTCCTGGATCCTAATGGAGTTTCTACAATGTGGTGACACTGTAGTGGAGCGGTGGAACGCACAGAGGATGTGGCTCATGAGAAGGACCACCTCCTACCTCCTGGCGGCCATTGACACAATCGGGGGAATGTTGGGCATCTCCGAGTCAGGGTTCGAGCTGACGGTGAAGGTGGACGAGTCAGAGGCTCTGGAGAGGTACAAGAAGGGTAAGATCATCATCGTGCCTCTGGGAGAGGAGCTCGCCGAGGATGTGATTCCAGTGCTGGGAACATTTATCTTTTCATTTGATGGAGTTGTGTTCTAATGTCATTGTAGGGTTAGATCTAGAGCAGTGGATTGAAAAGGAAAGAATTGAAAGGAGCTATTTTTAGGATGTTCCTGACGGAGTAAGGAACCGACAGTCTGAGCGTATGAAGGTATCTATTTGTTTGTTCAAAGTGTTTTGAAACGTTTAATTAGAGCTTCTAGGCATAAAATTGAATTCTCACTGGATGTACATATTTTTCATACTTCATAAATGAGTGATCTAAGGCAGAAAGCTGAATCCTGAGCTAGAGTGTGAAGAACAATATCCATATGAGAATTCATTCACAACAAATGGTTGGTGTATTGTTGATAGCTCTGTATGCATGAATGTTTTAGAAAACAATAATCATCAGATTGTTGGGTTGAAAAGAAAACTTCGCAAGCACAAATTAATTCGATAACCCAAAGAGATCCGAGACAAAGATCAAGGCGATGAAAGGATATGTTTTATTAATAAATAGGGGAAGCAAGTATAGCTTGTCTGGCTTACATAGGTTATAACTAAGAAACTTAAAACAGTGCGTAGTGATAATAGAGGAAACTGTCGTGGAATTATCACGGCAGATGTCCTAGTGTGAGGACTTAGTCGTGAGGCCAACACATCTTTGTAGTAGCTTGAGAGGGGTTCAGCGGAATCGAGAGACGCAACACAAGACAAGGATTTAGACAGCTTCGGGCCCCGGGAAACATCGTCCGGTAATAGCCCTACATGCTGTTTGTGGCTAGATCTCATTATGCTCATGAGGGAGTTGCCACATAAGCCGACTCCCCCTTTGTGTCTAGCCCGAGAGATTGTTTCTTGTCCCTCTTGGGGTGCCCTGCCCCTCCTTATATATGTTGAAGGGGCGGGTTATATGACTAGTCCTAGTAGGATTAGGATTACTCTATTACAAGTGGAGTCGTAGTCTTGCTTCCTTTGTAGGAGAATATTCCTTATGTCTTTCCTCTTAACCCGGCCCATCATAACATGAGCCGGCCTTCTGGGCCTTTGGCCTTGTTATCCATCTAAAACACCCGTCGGGTCACCAATGAGTCTTCAGGCTCGTGAGTCGTCACACCAATGAACCGCCAGACACGTGAGTCGCCAATCCTCTGGCGGGTTACCAATGAAATGCCAAGTCCGGCTGGGTCATACCGCGGGGTATATCCCCGACATTAGCCCCCAGTTTAATTTGGATTTATTCATGTTAAACTGATCTGCAATATAAACACAAGAGCAAATTCGACAGGTTGTGCTCCGGCTTAAATATTCTTGTAAGCCGGCACCTGAACATCCTTAAGTCCTTGTCATTTCCTTCTTCTAGAAAATCCGGGTCAATAGACCAGCTTCATAATCAATTTGCTTGTAGAAGAAATATTGTCAATAAAGAATCCATTTGAGTCGGCCTTCAATGCTCTGACTTGACAAAAATATTGGTCTTCAAATATTCAACTGATATTCAGCCGGCTTGAAGATGTAGAACTTGCCGATTTATGATTACCAAAATTGTCGGGTTATAAACAAATGATGTCGGGTCATGTAATTGTTGCTGATGCCGGGTTAATCTTATGATGACGCTGGGTCATAAACTTTGCAGATTTCTTTGATAATAATATAATACCTTATTTGCTCAAAACTGAGAATTTGAAGTTATTCCTCCCTTATATGCATATCACCTGTAGCCCCCAAGTGCCGGGTTGTCATGCTTGTAGCAACTTGGGACTTGTAATTGCCTTATGCTCATAAAAATTTCAAGCAGTGTAGCCCCCAAGGGCCGGGTCATTATGCAATAATGAGCAGGGACTTTGTAAATATGATCATGTAAACTTGAGCAGCAACATGTAGCCTGATATCTACTACACAACCTTCTTCTTGTAGACGTTGTTGGGCCTCCAAGTGCAGAGGTTTGTAGGACAGTAGCAAATTTCCCTCAAGTGGATGACCTAAGGTTTATCAATCCGTGGGAGGCGTAGGATGAAGATGGTCTCTCTCAAGCAACCCTGCAACCAAATAACAAAGAGTCTCTTGTGTCCCCAACACACCCAATACAATGGTAAATTGTATAGGTGCACTAGTTCGGCGAAGAGATAGTGATACAAGTGGTATATGGATAGTAGATATGAGTATTTGTAATCTGAAAATATGAAAACAACAATGTAACTAATGATAAAAGTGAGCGTAAACAGTATTGCAATGCGTGGAAATAAGGCCTAGGGTTCATACTTTCACTAGTGTAAGTCCTCTCAACAATACTAACATAATTGGATCATAAAACTATCCCTCAACATGCAACAAAGAGTCACTCCAAAGTCACCAATAGCGGAGAACGAACGAAGAGATTATGGTAGGGTACGAAACCACCTCAAAGTTATTCTTTCCAATCAATCCGTTGGGGCTATTCCTCTAAGTGTCAGAAACAGCCCTAGAGTTCGTACTAGAATAACACCTTAAGACACAAATCAACCAAAACCCTAATGTCACCTAGATACTCCAATGTCACCTCAAGTATCCGTGGGTATGATTATACGATATGCATCACACAATCTCATATTCATCTATTCAACCAACACATAGAATCTCAAAGAGTGCCCCAAAGTTTCTACCGGAGAATCACGACGAAAACGTGTGCCAACCCCTATGCATAGGTTCATGGGCGGAACCCGCAAGTTGATCACCAAAACATACATCAAGTGAATCACGTGATATCCCATTGTCACCACAAATATCCACGGCAAGACATACATCAAGCGTTATCAAATCTTTAAAGACTCAATCCGATAAGATTACTTCAAAGGGAAAACTCAATTCATTACAAGAGAGTAGAGGGGGGGAGAAAACATCATAGGATCCAAATATAATAGCAAAGCTCGCGATACATCAAGATCATATCACCTTAAGAACACGAGAGAGAGAGAGAGAGATCAAACACATAGCTACTGGTACATACCCTCAGCCCCGAGGGAGAACTACTCCCTCCTCGTCATGGAGAGCACCGGGATGATGAAGATGGCCACCGGATAAGGATTACCCCTTCCGGCAGGGTGCCGGAACGGGTCTAGATTGGCTTTCGGTGGCTACGGAGGCTTCTGGCGGCGGAACTCCCGATCTATTGTGCCCTCGGATGTTTTTAGGGTATATGGAGATATATAGGCGGAAGAAGTACGTCAGGGGGGCCACGAGGGGCTCACGAGGGTGGAGGGCGCGCCCCCCTGCCTCGTGACCTCCTCGCAGATCCCCCGACGTGCACTCCAAGTCTTCTGGGCTTCTTTCCTTCCAAAAATGAGTTCCGTGAAGTTTCAGGTCAATTTGACTCCGTTTGGTTTTCCTTTTCTTCGAAACCCTAAAATAGGGTAAAAAGAGAAACTGGCACTAGGCTCTGGGTTAACAGGTTAGTCCCAAAAATGATATAAAAGTGTATAATAAAGCCCATAAACATTCAAAACAGTAAATAATATAGCATGGAGCAATCAAAAATTATAGATACGTTGGAGACGTATCAGCATCCCCAAGCTTAATTCCTGCTCATCCTCGAGTAGGTAAATGATAAAAACAGAATTTTTGATGCGGAGTGCTACTTGGCATAATTTCAATGTAATTCTTCTTAATTGTGGCATGAATATTCAGATCCGAAAGATTCAAGACAAAAGTTCATATTGACATAAAAATAATAATACTTCAAGCATACTAACTAAGCAATTATGTCTTCTCAAAATAACATGGCCAAAGAAAGTTCATCCCTACAAAATCATATAGTTTAGTCATGCTCCATTTTCGTCACACAAGAATGCTCTCATCATGCACAACCCCGATAACAAGCCAAGCAATTGTTTCATACTTTAGTAATCTCAAACCTATAAACTTTCACGCAATACATGAGCGCGAGCCATGGATATAGCACTATGGGTGGAATAGAATATAATGAGGGGGTTATGTGGAGAAGACAAAAAGGAGAAAGTCTCACATCAATGAGGCTAATCAATGGGCTATGGAGATGCCCACCGATTGATGTTAATGCAAGGAGTAGGGATTACCATGCAACGGATGCACTAGAGCTATAAATGTATGAAAGCTCAACAAAATAAACTAAGTGGGTGTGCATCCAACTTGCTTGCTCACGAAGACCTAGGGCACTTGAGGAGGCCCATTGTTGGAATATACAAGCCAAGTTCTATAATGAAAATTCACACTAGTATATGAAAGTGATAACTCAAGAGACTTTCTATATGAAGAACATGGTGCTACTTTCAAGCACAAGTGTGGAAAAAAGGATAGTAGCATTGCCCCTTTTTATTTATTTTCTTTTTTTTGGGCCTTCTTTTTTTTCTTTGGCCTTTCTCTCTTTTTTGGGGACAATGCTCTATTGAATGATGATCATCACACTTCTATTTATTTATAACTCAATGATTACAACTCGATACTAGAACAAAGTATGACTCTATATGGATGCCTCCGGCGGTGTACCGGGATATGCAATGAATCAAGAGTGACAAGTATGAAAAAATTATGAACGGTGGCTTTGCCACAAATACTATGTCAACTACATGATCATGCTAAGCAATATGACAATGATGAATGTGTCATGATGAATGGAATGGTGGAAAGTTGCATGGCAATATATCTCGGAATGGCTATGGAAATGCCATAATAGGTAGGTACGGTGGCTGTTTTGAGGAAGATATAAGGAGGTTTATGTGTGAAAGAGCGTATCATATCACGGTGTTTGGATGCACCGGCGAAGTTTGCGCCAATTCTCAATGTGAGAAAGGGCAATGCACGGTACCGAAGAGGCTAGCAAGGATGGAAGGGTGAGAGTGCATATAATCCATGGACTCAACATTAGTCATAAAGGACTCACATACTTATTGCAAAAATCTACAAGTCATCAAAAACCTTGGCACTACGCGCATGCTCCTAGGGGGATAGATTGGTAGGAAAAGACCATCGCTCTTCCCCGATCGCCACTCATAAGGAGGACAATCAAATAACACCTCATGTTTCAAATTTGTTACATAACATTTACCATACGTGCATGCTACGGGACTTGCAAACTTCAACACAAGCATTTCTCAATTTCACAACTACTCAACTAGCACGACTTTGATATTATTACCTCCATATCTCAAAACAATCATCAAGCATTCAAAGTTCTCTTAGTATTCAACACACTCATAAGAGAATTTTATTATTCTTGAATACCTAGCATATTAGGATTTCAAGAAAATTACCATGCTATTTAAGACTATAAAAATAATCTAAGTGAAGCATGAGAGTTCATATATTTCTTCAAAATAAAACTACCACCATGCTCTAAAAGATATAAGTGAAGCACTAGAGCAACAACAAACTACTCCGAAAGATATAAGTGAAGATCAATGAGTAGTTTAATAATTATGCAACTATGTGAAGACTCTCTAACATTTAATAATTTCAGATCTTGGTATTTTATTCAAACAGCAAGCAAAGCAAAATAAAATGACATCTAAGAATAGCAAACATCATGTGAAGAAGCAAAAACTTAGGATCAACCGATACTAACCGATAGTTGTTGAAGAAGAAAGGTGGGATGCCAACCGGGACATCCCCAAGCTTAGACGCTTGAGACTTCTTGAAATATTATCTTGGGGTGCCTTGGGCATCCCCAAGCTTGAGCTTTTGTGTCTCCTTAATTCCTCTCATATCACGGTCTCCCTAAATCTCAAAAGCTTCATCCACAGAAAACTCAACAAGGACTCGTGAGATAAGTTAGTATAAACCATTGCCAAAACCTTATCATACTCTACTGTAGAAAATCACTAAAATTATTATTCAAAATTGCATACTAAATGCCTCTGCATATTTAATAGTCTTATCCTCAAATAGAATCATTAAAGAAGCAAACATATGCAAACAATGCAAACATAACAGCAATCTGCCTAAACGGGATAGTCTGTAAAGAATGCTGCAACATCCATACTTCCCTAGCTCCAAAAATTATGAAAGAAAATTCCCACTGTAGTAAATTTATCAGAGCTTAATATTCAAAAGGTTTCAATATTTTATCACATTCTGACTTTTCTAGGAAATTATTGCAACAGCGGTAAACTTTCTGTTTTCAAACAGCAACATGTATACTTGTAACATAGGCATAGTAAAGGCTATCAATGCCACTTTTATTGAAATAAAAGATGCAAAACATTGTTCTAAATAACAACAAACAAATCCTAACAAAATAAATTGACGCTCCAAGCAAAACACATATCATGTGATGAATAAAAATATAGCTCCAAGTAAAGTTACCGAGGAAAGAAGACGAAAGAGGGGATGCCTTCCGGGGCATCCCCAAGCTTAGGCTCTTGGCTATCCTTGAATATTACCTTGGGGTGCCGTGGGAATCCCCAAGCTTAGGCTCTTTCCACTCCTTATTCCATAGTCCATCGAATCTTTACCCAAAACTTGAAAACTTCACAACACAAAACTTAACAGAAAACTCGTAAGCTCCGTTAGTATAAGAAAATAAATCACCACTTCAAGGTACTGTAATGAACTCATTATTTATTTATATTGGTGTTAAACCTAATGTATTCCAACTTCTCTATGGTTTATAAACTATTTTACTAGCCATAGATTCATCAAAGTAAGTAAACAACACATGAAAAACAGAATCTGTCAAAAACAGAACAGTCTGTAGTAATCTGGATCAAACGTATACTTCTGGAACTCATAAAATTCTCAAATAAATTTCTGGACCTGAGGAATTTATCTATTAATCATCTGCAAAAGTAATTAACTAAATATCACTCTCCAAATAAAAATGGCAGCAATTCTCGTGAGCGCTAAAGTTTCTGTTTTTTACAGCATGATCAACAAGACTTTCCCCAAGTCTTCCCAAAGGTTCTACTTGGCACAAACACTAATCAAATGCATAAAACCACATATAAACAGAGGATAGATGAATTATTTATTACTAAACAGGAGCAAAAAGAATGGGACAAAAATAAAGTTGGGTTGCCTCCCAACAAGCGCTATCGTTTAACGCCCCTAGCTAGGCATGATGAATTCAACGATGCTCACATAAAAGATAAGAATTGAAACATAAAGAGAGCATCATGAAGAATATGACTAGCACATTTAAGTCTAACATACTTCCTATGTATAGGGATTTTGTGAGAAAACAACTTATGGGAACAATAATCAACTAGCATAGGAAGGCAAAACAAGCATAACTTCAAAGTTTTAAGCACATAGAGAGGAAACTTGATATTATTGCAATTCCTACAAGCATATGTTCCTCCATCATAATAATTTTCAGTAGCGTCATGAATGAATTCAAAAATATAACCAGCACCTAAAGCATTCTTTTCATGATCTACAAGCATAGAAAATTTACTACTCTCCACATAAGCAAAATTCTTCTCATGAATAATAGTGGGAGCAAACTCAACAAAATAACTATCATGTGCTTGAAAATTAAGATCAAGATGACAAGTTTCATGGTTATCATTATTCTGTAAAGCATACGTGTCATCACAATAATCATCATAGATAGGAGGCATGCTTTCATCATAATAAATTTGCTCATCAAAACTTGGGGGACAAAAAATATCATCTTCATCAAACATAGCTTCCCCAAGCTTGTGGCTTTGCATATCATTAGCATCATAGATATTCAAGGAATTCATACTAACAACATTGCAATCATGCTCATCATTCAAATATTTAGTGCCAAACATTTTATAGATTTCTTCTTCTAGCACTTGAGCACAATTTTCCTTACCATCATACTTACGAAAGATATTAAAAAGGTGAAGCATTTGAGACAAACTCAATTTCTTTTTTTATAGTTTTCTTTTATAAACTAAACTAGTGATGAAACAAGAAACTAAAAGACTCGATTGCAAGATCTAAAGATATACCTTCAAGCGCTAACCTCCCCGGCAACGGCGCCAGAAAAGAGCTTGATGTCTACTACACAACCTTCTTCTTGTAGACGTTGTTGGGCCTCCAAGTGCAGAGGTTTGTAGGACAGTAGCAAATTTCCCTCAAGTGGATGACCTAATGTTTATCAATCCGTGGGAGGCGTAGGATGAAGATGGTCTCTCTCAAGCAACCCTGCAACCAAATAACAAAGAGTCTCTTGTGTCCCCAACACACCCGATACAATGGTAAATTGTATAGGTGCACTAGTTCGTGAAGAGATAGTGATACAAGTGGTATATGGATAGTAGATATGAGTATTTGTAATCTGAAAATATAAAAACAGCAAGGTAACTAATGATAAAAGTGAGCATAAACGGTATTGCAATGCGTGGAAATAAGGCCTAGGGTTCATACTTTCACTAGTGTAAGTCCTCTCAACAATACTAACATAATTGGATCATAAAACTATCCCTCAACATGCAACAAAGAGTCACTCCAAAATCACTAATAGCGGAGAACGAACGAAGAGATTATGGTAGGGTACGAAACCACCTCAAAGTTATTCTTTACAATCAATCCGTTGGGCTATTCCTATAAGTGTCAGAAACAGCCCTAGAGTTCGTACTAGAATAACACCTTAAGACACAAATCAACCAAAACCCTAATGTCACCTAGATACTCCAATGTCACCTCAAGTATCCGTGGGTATGATTATACGATATGCATCACACAATCTCAGATTCATCTATTCAACCAACACATAGAACCTCAAAGAGTGCCCCACCAAAGTTTCTACCGGAGAATCACGACGAAAACGTGTGCCAACCCCTATGCATAGGTTCATGGGCGGAACCCGCAAGTTGATCACCAAAACATACATCAAGTGAATCACGTGATATCTCATTGTCACCACAGATATCCACGGCAAGACATACATCAAGTGTTCTCAAATCTTTAATGACTCAATCCGATAAGATTACTTCAAAGGGGAAACTCAATTCATTACAAGAGAGTAGAGGGGGGAGAAAACATCATAGGATCCAAATATAATAGCAAAGCTCATACATCAAGATCGTATCACCTCTCAAGAACACGAGAGAGAGAGAGAGAGAGAGATCAAACACATAGCTACTGGTACATACCCTCAGCCCCGAGGGAGAACTACTCCCTCCTCGTCATGGAGAGCACCGGGATGATGAAGATGGCCACCGGATAAGGATTACCCCTTCCGGCAGGGTGCCGGAACGGGTCTAGATTGGCTTTCGGTGGCTACGGAGGCTTCTGGCAGCAGAAATCCCGATCTATTGTGCCCTCGGATGTTTTTAGGGTATATGGAGATATATAGGCGGAAGAAGTACGTCAGGGGGGGCCACGAGGGGCTCACGAGGGTGGAGGGCGCGCCCAGGGGGGTGGGCGTGCCCCCTTGCCTCGTGACCTCCTCGCAGATCCCCCGACGTGCACTCCAAGTCTTCTGGGCTTCTTTCCTTCAAAAAATGAGTTCCGTGAAGTTTCAGGTCAATTGGACTCCGTTTGGTTTTCCTTTTCTTCGAAACCCTAAAACGGGGTAAAAGACAGAAACTGGCACTGGGCTCTGGGTTAATAGGTTAGTCCCAAAAATGATATAAAAGTGTATAATAAAGCCCATAAACATTCAAAACAGTAAATAATATAGCATGGAGCAATCAAAAATTATAGATACGTTGGAGACGTATCATAGCCCCCAAGGGCCGGCTCAGTAAGATATTACTGAGCTGGAACTTTGTATATTCTTCATTGATAATAACATCATATGATGTAGTCTCCACCATGGGGCTTGAACCCACGTCCACAAGGTTAAGAGCTTTGTACTCTACCAACTGAGTAGTGGATCTTTCAATATAATGGACTGAGGCTTGTGTACCTTGAATTTTTGACAGGAGCAATTGGTAGCCCCCAAGTGCCATGGTGCATGCTGGCAGTGACATGGGACTTGCATATTTGATGTAATCTTAATTTGAATAATGTAGCGCCCAAGTGCTGGGTCGTAAGCCTGCAGCGACTCAGGACTATTCCCTCCATTGTAAAAATAAATCATGTCCATAAATAAAATAATAACCATTGCGCTGAAGTGACTTTGAAGACCTCCATCATAATATTGGCTATTGATAACCATAATAAAAATCCAGCCATGTTGGCTATTGATACGTCTCCGTCGTATCTACTTTTCCAAACACTTTTGCCCTTGTTTTGGACTCTAACTTGCATGATTTGAATGGAACTAACCCGGACTGACGCTGTTTTCAGCAGAATTACCATGGTGTTATTTATGTGCAGGAGCAAACGTTCTTGGAATGACGTGAAACTTCACGGAGCCACTTTTCAAAAAATATGAAAAATACCTGGAAAAGATGAAGGCCAGAGGGCCCACCACCTCTCCACGAGGGTGGGGGGCGTGCCCCCTACCTCGTGGGCCCCCTGTTGCTTCTCTGACTCCAACTCCAACTCCATATATTGTGTTTCGGGGAGAAAAAAACCAGAGAGAAGAAATCATTGCTTTTTACGATACGGAGCCGCCGCCAAGCCCTAAAACCTCTTGGGAGGGCTAATCTGGAGTCCGTTCGGGGCTCCGGAGAGGGGAATCCATCGCCATCGTCATCATCAACCATCCTCCATCACCAATTTCATGATGCTCACCGCCATGTGTGAGTAATTCCATCACCGGCTTGCTGGACGGTGATGGGTTGGATGGGATCTATCATGTAATCGAGTTAGTTTTGTTAGGGTTTGATCCCTAGTGTCCACTATGTTCTGAGATTGATGTTGCTATGACTTTGCTATGCTTAATGCTTGTCACTAGGGCCCGAGTGCCATGATTTCAGATCTGAACCTATTATGTTTTCATCAATATATGAGTGTTCTTGATCCTATCTTGCAAGTCTATAGTCACCTATTATGTGTTATGATCCGTTAACCCCGAAGTGACAATAATCGGGATACTTACCGGTGATGACCGTAGTTTGAGGAGTTCATGTATTCACTATGTGTTAATGCTTTGTTCCGGTTCTCTATTAAAAGGAGGCCTTAATATCCCTTAGTTTCCGTAAGGACCCCGCTGCCATGGGAGGGTAGGACAAAAGATGTCATGCAAGTTCTTTTCCATAAGCACGTATGACTATGTTCGGAATACATGCCTACATTATATCAATGAACTGGAGCTAGTTCTGTGTCACCCTAGGTTACAACTGTTACATGATGAACCACATCCGGCATAATTCTCCATCACTGATCCATTGCCTACGAGATTTCCATATATTGTTCTTCGCTTATTTACTTTCCCGTTGCTATTGCTATCATCACTACAAAATACCAAAAACATTACTTTTACTACTGTTACCTTTTGCTACCATTATCACTACTATCATATTACTTTGCTACTAAATACTTCGCTACAGATATTAAGTTTCCAGGTGTGGTTGAATTGACAACTCAGCTGCTAATACTTTAGAGTATTCTTTGGCTCCCCTTGTGTCGAATCAATAAATTTGGGTTGAATACTTTACCCTCGAAAACTTTTGCGATCCCCTATACTTGTGAGTTATCAAGACTATTTTCTGGCACCGTTGCCGGGGAGCATAGCTCTATTCTTTGAGTCACTTGGGATATATACCTGCTTATCATTATGAAGAACTTAAGAGATCCAAAAACTAAGATCTATCCCTCAACTACGAGGGGAGGTAAGGAACTGCAATCTAGCTCTGCACTTGATCCGCCTTCTGTTTTGAGTAAGCTTGCGACACCTACACCTGCTTCTGCTATTCGTTCTGATATGTCGCATGTTATTGATGAAGGAAATATGCCCTAGAGGCAATAATAAAGTTATTATTTATTTCCTTATATCATGATAAATGTTTATTATTCATGCTAGAATTGTATTAACCGGAAACATAATACATGTGTCAATACATAGACAAACAGAGTGTCACTAGTATGCCTCTACTTGACTAGCTCGTTGATCAAAGATGGTTATGTTTCCTAACCATAGACATGAGTTGTCATTTGATTAACAGGATCACATCATTAGGAGAATGATGTGATTGACTCGACCCATTCCGTTAGCATAGCACTTGATCGTTTAGTTTGTTGCTATTGCTTTCTTCATGACTTGTACATGTTCCTATGACTATGAGATTATGCAACTCCCGTTTACCGGAGGAACACTTTGTGTGCTACCAAACATCACAACGTAACTGGGTGATTATAAAGGTGCTCTACAGGTGTCTCCGAAGGTACTTGTTGGGTTGGCGTATTTCGAGATTAGGATTTGTCACTCCGATTGTCGGAGAGGTATCTCTGGGCCCACTCAGTAATACACATCACTATAAGCCTTGCAAGCATTGCAACTAATGAGTTAGTTGCGGGATGATGTGTTACAGAACAAGTAAAGAGACTTGCCGGTAACGAGATTGAACTAGGTATTGAGATACTGACGATCGAATCTCGGGCAAGTAACATACCGATGACAAAGGGAACAACGAATGTTGTTATGCGGTCTGACTGATAAAGATCTTCGTAGAATATGTAGGAGCCAATATGTAACACCCCGGATGTAACTTTTCCAATTTGTACTCCAACTCTTGCCGTTTCCGGTGTTAAGTTATTTTATTTTCTCGGGTTCGGGTTTTTGTCTCCGTGTGTTGTTATCGTTGTCATGCATCTCATATCATGTCATCATGTGCATTGCATTTGCATACGTGTTCGTCTCATGCATTCGAGCATTTCCCCCGTTGTCCGTTGTGCATTCCGGTGCTTCGTTCTCCTCCGATGGTCATTTCTAGCTTTCCTTCGTGTGTGGGGATTAAACATTTCCGGATTTGACCGAGACTTGCCAAGCGGCCTTGGTTTACTACCGGTAGACCGCCTGTCAAGTTTCGTATCATTTGGACTTCGTTTGATACTCCAACGGTTAACCGAGGGACCGAAAAGGCCTCGTGTGTGTTGCAGCCCAACACCCCTCCAATTTGGTCCAAAACCCACCTAAGCCTTCTCCATCATCTAGATCGTTCGATCACGATCGCGTGGCCGAAAACCGCACCTCATTTGGACTCTCCTAGCTCCTTCTATGCCTATTTAAAGAACCCCTTCGAATCCGGATCTTCCTCTCCCCCGAAACCCTAATTTTTTCCCTCCGTGCCGCCAGACACGTCCGGGCGACGCCGGACAAATCCCGCCGCCGCTCCCAGCCTCTCCCGTTGCGCCATGTGTCCCTGTACCGCCGCCCGCCGCCGCGCGGCCCGGGAAGCCCGGAGCCGGGCCCCGCGGCCCATCTCCCCCGCGCCGCCGCCCGAAGCCGCCTGCCTCCTCGCCCCGTTCGCCGGCCCCGCCGCCTCCGCCGTGAGCCGGCGCCGCCCGGCGCCGCTCCGCCGCCACCGTGCGCCGCCACCTTGCCTCGTCGTCGGCCGCCGCGGCTCCGCCGCCCCGGCCTCTTCCTCCCGCTCCGGCCGCCGCCCCGGCCAACGACTCTGGCGAGGGATCCGGTCGACCTCGGATTGCGTGCCACCGAAACCCTAGATCTGGTGGTTCCTTTTTTTCTCTAAGTCCCTGGAATTTTCTAGTCCATATGCTCATGTTCATAGCATCGTATCTTTGCATCCGTAACTCCGTTTTTGGCATATAGCATATCAAAATGTTCATCTCAGAGAGTACATCATTTCATTCCATTGCATCATTTTCTTTTGAGCTCATATTGATGCCCAAAATGCTGTTAGAAGAGGGCTACTTGAGTTATTTGTCAGATCTGCTGCTCCATTTAGCTTTTTGTCATTTTTGCCATGATTATTGTGTGCATGATATGCCCTGATGCTCTACATATGTTTTGTCAAGGGTTTTGCCATCTTTCCAGAGGTGCAACCCATGTATTTTTGTGATGCGTGTGGTGACTAGCACAAGCTTGCAAAGTGGTGCACTTGGTAATTCTGATTTCAGGGACTTAGCAATTCCACTAAGTCCTTGAGCTGTTTATCTCATGTTGTCTTATGTTCTTGTTGTTTCCTAGTGATCCGTGCCTCTTTTGAGGATGATCAGTAAGGATGTTTTGTTAATATTGTAGTGCTCTATCCATCCATGTCTTTGTTTGCAATTATGGAGCACCCTAGCTTGAGTCAGTCGAGCTCTACTTTTGCTACTTTGTGAATCTGGGCAGATTGTCAACTTGTTTGCAATTTTGCCGACGATGTTGTAGTTGATCCGTGCATGCTATGCTACTGTTCTTGCCATGTCTAGCTTGCATTTTGTGTGTTCTTGATATATGTATGCTTATCTTGTCATGAATTGCTCCGTAGTGAGTGCATCAAGCTCGTAAACATGCCTACTTGATATCTGTTTTCAGCATGTGCCAGTTTTCACCAAGTCTGAAAACTGATTATGTTTTTGCCATGTTCACATGCTTGCAATTGTATTTTCTGATCCCTTTTGACTCAAGGTCACTAAGGGACTTTTGTTAAGCTCTTTGAGTAGCTCCATGCCATGCTTTACTTTGCCATGTTCAGGTCCTGTAGCATGTAGTTTTGTTGCTCCGAAGAGGGCTACCTGATCTGAAATTCCAGACAAGCGTTAATTTCACCAAGTCTGAGATCTGTTTGCCATATGCATTTTTGCCATGCTTGTTTGAACCTGTTAATTGATGAATTGGCCGTAGCTCAGTGCTAGACTTTTGTTAAGCATCTTGAATTCATCCCTGCCATGTATTTTGTTGTCATGTTTGGGTGCTGTAGCATGTTCATCTCATTGCATTTAGATGGCTACTTGCTGTAAATCGCAGACCGGTGTCATATTTGTTTTGCTTGCCATTTCCAAACCGTAACTCCGATTCCGGTGATCTTTATATCGTTTTCAAGCGATTTCATCTCATATTTCCAGTGGCACACTTGGATTTCTAAGTTGAGGCCAGGATCTTGCATTTCCTGTCACATCTTGCATATGCATCCCGCATCGCATCCCGCATAGCATACCATCCTTGCATCATATTGTTTGATCCTTGCACGTGGTTGATTGTGTCATTGTTGCTTGTTTGTCTTGTTTGGGTAGAGCTAGGAGATGAGTTTGCTAACGAGGAGCCCGTTGAGTTTGCTTTCGAGGATCCAGTCAACTCTGACAACTGTGCAGGCAAGATGATCATACCCTCGAAATCACTACTATCTTTGCTATGCTAGATTTCTCGCTCTTTTGCTTTGCCAATGCTACGATGCCTACCATTTGCTTTCAAGCCTCCCAAATTGCCATGTCAAACCTCTAACCCACCTTGTCCTAGAAAACCGTTGATTGGCTATGTTACCGCTTTGCTCAGCCCCTCTTATAGCGTTGCTAGTTGCAGGTGAAGATTGGAGGCCGTTCCTTGTTGGAACATTATTTACTTGTTGGGATATCATTATATTATCTTGTTATCTTAATGCATCTATATACTTGGTAAAGGGTGGAAGGCTCGGCCTCTCGCCTAGTGTTTTGTTCCACTCTTGCCGCCCTAGTTTCGGTCATATCGGTGTTATGTTCCCGGATTTTGCGTTCCTTACGCCGTTGGGTTATAATGGGAACCCCTTGACAGTCCGCCTTGAATAAAACTCCTCCAGCAATGCCCAACCTTGGTTTTACCATTTGACACCTAGCCTTTTCCCTTGGGTTTCGCGGACTCAAGGGTCATCTTATTTAAACCCCCCCGGGCCAGTGCTCCTCTGAGTGTGGGTCCAACCTAGAGCACCGTGCGGGGCCATCCCTTGGCAACTTGGGTTACGTTGGCTCCCGTACGCTTAGCTTATCCGGTGTGCCCTGAGAACGAGATATGTGTAGCTCCTATCGGGATTTGTCAGCACAGCGGGTGGTGTTGCTGGACTTGTTTTACCATTGTCGGAGTTGTCTTGAAGAACCGAGATACCGAGTCTGATCGGAACGTCTTGGGAGGAGGTCTATTCCTTCGTTGACCGTGAGAGCTTGTCATGGGCTAAGTTGGGACTCCCCTGCAGGGATTTGAACTTTCGAAAGCCGTGCCCGCGGTTATGGGCAGATGGGAATTTGTTAATGTCCGGTTGTAGATAACTTGAACCTTAACTTAATTAAAATGAATCAACTGAGTGTGTTACCGTGATGGCCTCTTCTCGGCGGAGTCCGGGAAGTGGACACGGTGTTGGAGTAATGCTTGCGCAGGTTGCTCTCTAGTTTCTCGCTCGCGCTTTGCCTCCTCTTCTCGCTCTCTTTTGCGAATAGGATAGCCACCATATTATGCTAGTCGTTTGCTCCACATATACTTTTACCTTGCCTTACCTATAAGCTTAAATAGTCTTGATCGCGAGGGTGCGAGATTGCTGAGTCCCTGTGGATCACAGATTACTATTACACCAGATGCAGGGCCTGATGATTCCGCTCCAGGTCATGCGCTCGAGCTCAAGTGGGAGTTCGACGAGGACTCTCAGCGTTATTATGTTTCCTTTCCTGATGATCGGTAGTGGTGCCCAGTTGGGGGTGATCGGGACCATGTCGCATGTTGGGTTATCTTTTATTTTGGCGCCGTAGTCAGGCCATGAGTGTTTGGTTGTTGTAATGTTATTTATGTACCTTGATTGACGTGGCGAGTGTAAGCCAACTATGTTATCCCTTTTTATTATCTATATTACATGGGATGTTTGTGATGATTGCCTGACTTGCGACATATGCCTTCAATGCGATTATGCCTCTAAGTCGTGCCTCGACACGTGGGAGATATAGTCGCATCGAGGGTGTTACAAGTTGGTATCAGAGCCTTCCCCGACCTTAGGAGCCCCATTGCTTGATCGTTTTTAGCAGCCGAGTTGTGTCTAGAAAAATGTTTTGAGTCATTTAGGAATTATATATCGGAGAGTTTAGGAATTCTTTTTACTTCCCAGTCTCCTCATCGCTCTGGTAAGGTATCCTGACGTAGAGTTTTGACTCTTCTCTTCTCAAATTTCACTAAAAAAAATTTAGGATCACGCGGGTATCTTGGAATCGTTCCGATGGTTTTATGATGAGAACATTGTCTTGGTGCCTCCTGTCAGGGGTTTTGTGGAAGTGTCCCGGGGAGTTGAGCTCTGAGGTGTTGTCGTCATAATTTTATCGTTGCAATTCTGGAATACCTGAGTTTAGTACGCCGACATCGAAAATCTCTTTTATGCAGTTCATTGGTGAGATAACCTCGACGCCACCCAGTACTGGGGCGGGACTTCGGGAGTATCGCCATAACTTGTATAACGGCTTTTCGAAGGTTGAGGTAGATGGTTTCCGAAGTTTTTCTCGGTTATGTGTTGAAGGATGGATACAGCTGGATGTAGGATTTGCTAGAATTGGGTGAGATATTATGCTTCCCCTGTATCCCCAACACCTGATTGCATAACCGGAAAGGTTCGGGAGTTTCATAGGTGGGAATTCTCGTAGCTCTAGTTCTTCTTCCACGGATATTGGTTTGAGATTGGGATTTCTTACCGATTATTCGTTCTTGATCCGTACCTTGTTGATTTATTTCTCTACCTAAATTCTAAGTGGCTTCTCAATTTATGGATATGTGACCATTTCAAGAGGAAATCATTCGTTCATTTTGTTCGGATGCGAAGACTATATGTTGCAATTTTCATTCCGTTGGATTCAGCTTCAATATTTGTCTATCGATGTGCTAATGGATGTCAACCTCTTCAGGATGGCTCCTCCAACGTGCACGACTCCGAACCCTGATCCGCCACCACCTCCCCCTCCTCTGGAGGCATGGCAAGCTGTGATGGCCACAACCAATGCAAACACACAGTTGATCATGCAAATTCTTCAAGAGCGCAACCAAGGGAACCATGGCAACAATCAGAATCACTCTGCTACAATCAACTAGTTCCTTGCTAACGGGCCAAAGACTTTCAGCAATTGTGTTGAGGCAACCGATGCTGATGATTGGCTTGTGGATCTGTGCAAGCATTTCGAGTGCAGTAACGTCAGGCCTGAGGACTTTGTCAAGTTCGCTTCCTTCCAACTCAAAGATCAAGCTGGAGAATGGTTCCAACAGTACAAGGACTCCAGAGGTGGACGTGTTATCACTTGGGATGATTTTCGTCAAGATTTCAGAGCTCACCATATCCCTCAGAGTGTGGTTGAAAGCAAGCGTGGTTCCAGCAGTACAAGGACTCCAGAGGTGGACGTAGTACTATATGAGTTATGTATGTTGATGACCGAATGTTGTTCTGAGTCCGAGATGAGATCACAGACATGACGAGGAACTCTGGAATGGTCCGGAGATAAAGTTTGATATATGGGATAGTAGTGTTTGATCTCCGGAAGGGGTTCTGGATGTTTCCCGAAATGTTTGGGCACGAGAACACTTTATCTGGGCCAAAGGGGAAAGCCCACGAGGCTTTTGGAAAGTGCAAAAGGAAGTTTTGCGGAGACCAGAGGCTAGACGCCAGGAACCCTGGCGTCTAGGGGGTAGACGCCGGGAACCCTGGCGCCTAGCCCTGGAGTCCGAGAAGGACTCTTGCCTTTCGGGTGAAACCGACTTTGAGGAGGCTTTTACTCCAAGTTTCGACCCCAGGGCTCAACATATAAATAGAGGGGTAGGGCTAGCACCAAAGACAGATCAAGAAACACCAAGCCGTGTGCTGGCAACCCCGTCCCCTCTAGTTTATCCTCCGTCATAGTTTTCGTAGTGCTTAGGCGAAGCCCTGCGGAGATTGTTCTTCACCAACACCGTCACCACGTCGTCATGCTGCCGGAACTCATCTACTACTTCGCCCCTCTTGCTGGATCGAGAAGGCGAGGATGTCACCGAGCCAAACATGTGCAGAACTCGGAGGTGCCGTGCTTTCGGTACTTGGATCGGTCGGACGTGAAGACGTACGACTACATCAACCGCGTTGATATAACGCTTCCGTGAACGGTCTACGAGGGTACGTAGACAACACTCTCCCCTCTTGTTGCTATGCATCACCATGATCTTGCGTGTGCATAGGAAAAATTTGAAATTACTACGTTCCCCAACAGTGGCATCAGAGCCTAGGTTTTATGTGTTGATGTTGTCACGAGTATAACACAAGTGAGTTGTGGGCGATATAAGTCATACTGCTTACCAGCATGTCATACTTTGGTTCGGCGGTATTGTTGGATGAAGCGGCCCGGACCGACATTACGCATACGCTTACGCGAGACTGGTTCTACCGACGTGCTTTGCACACAGGTGGCTGGCGGGTGTCAGTTTCTCCAACTTTAGTTGAACCGAGTGTGGCTATGCCCGGTCCTTGAGAAGGTTAAAACAGCACTAACTTGACAAACTATCGTTGTGGTTTTGATGCGTAGGTAAGAACGGTTCTTGCTCAGCCCGTAGCAGCCACGTAAAACTTGTAACAACAAAGTAGAGGACGTCTAACTTGTTTTTGCAGGGCATGTTGTGATGTGATATGGTCAAGACGTGATGAGATATAAGTTGTTGTATAAGATGATCATGTTTTGTTGAAGTTATCGGCAACTGGCAGAAGCCTTATGGTTGTCTCTTTATTGCTGTAGGATCGAAAGTATGTCTAGAGGGGGGGTGATTAGACTACTTGACCAAATAAAAACTTAACCTTTTCCCAATTTTAGTTCTTGGCAGATTTTAGCTATTGTAGGACAAGTCAAGCAATCATCACACAATTCAAGCAAGCATGCAAAGAGTATATTGGCAGCGGAAAGTAAAGCATGCAACTTGCAAGAATGTAAAGGGAAGGGTTTGGAGAATTCAAACGCAATTGGAGACACGGATGTTTTTCCCGTGGTTCGGATAGGTGGTGCTATCCTACATCCACGTTGATGGAGACTTCAACCCACGAAGGGTAACGGTTGCGCGAGTCCACGGAGGGCTCCACCCACGAAGGGTAATGGTTGCGCGAGTCCACGGAGGGCTCCACCCACGAAGGGTCCATGAAGAAGCAACCACCCACGAAGGGTCCACGAAGAAGCAACCTTGTCTATCCCACCATGGCCATCGCCCACGAAGGACTTGCCTCACTAGCGGTAGATCTTCATGAAGTAGGCGATCTCCTTGCCCTTACAAACTCCTTGGTTCAACTCCACAATCTTGTCGGAGGCTCCCAAGTAACACCTAGCCAATCTAGGAGACACCACTCTCCAAGAAGTAACAAATGGTGTGTAGGTAATGAACTCCTTGCTCTTGTGCTTCAAATGATAGTCTCCCCAACACTCAACTCTCTCTCATAGGATTTGGATCTGGTGGAAAGAAGGTTTGAGTGGAAAGCAACTTGGGGAAAGCTAGAGATCAAGATTCATATGGTAGGAATGGAATATCTTGGCCTCAACACATGAGTAGGTAGTTCTCTCTCAGAAATAGGATGCTGGAAGTGTAGGCTTAGTCTGATGGCTCTCTCCACGAATGAAGAGGAGGTGGAGGGGTATATATAGCCTCCACACAAAATCCAACCGTTACACACAGTTTTCCAATCTCGGTGGGACCGAATCAACAAACTCGGTCGGACCGAAAAGGTAAACCTAGTGACCGTTAGAGATTTTCGATGGGACTGACATGCAACTCGGTAGGACCGATATGGTTAGGGTTTGGGAATAACGTAATCTCGGTGAGACCGATTACACAAACTCGGTGAGACCAAGTTTGGTAATAAGATAACCAGAGAGTTGGTCAGGCAAACTCGGTGGGACCGATTTGCTCTTTCGGTGAGACCGAAAAGTTACAAAAGGGAAACAAAGAGTTTACATTGCAATCTCGGTGGGACCGATTCACTCTTTCGGTGAGACCGAAAAGTTACGAAAGGGAAACAGAGAGTTTGCAATCCCATCTCGGTGAGACCGAGATCCCTATCGGTAGAACCGAATTGCTAGGGTTTGGCAGTGGCTTATGACAAGTGAAACTCGGTGGCGCCGGATAGAAAGAATCGGTAGGACCGAGTTTGGCTTAGGGTTTAGGTCATATGTGGATATGGGAAAGTAGTTGAGGGTTTTGGAGCATATCACTAAGCACATGAAGCAAGAGGCTCATTAAGCAACACCTCATCCCTCCTTGATAGTATTGGCTTTTCCTAAAGACTCAATGTGATCTTGGATCACTAAAATATAAAATGAAGAGTCTTGAGCTTTTGAGCTTGAGCCAATCCTTTGTCCTTAGCATTTTGAGGGTTCCACTTTCACATCCATGCCATGCCAATCATTGAGCTTTCCTGAAATAGTCATCTTGGAATAGCATTAGCTCAGTGAGCTATATGTTGTTATGAATTACCAAAACCACCTAGGGATAGTTGCACTTTCAATTGCATAAGATGCAAGCGCCAAATAATTGCTTTACTTTATAGCTATGCGATAGCAATAGTTGCAAGAGCAGTAGTTGGCGAGACGACCATGTGACGACACATTGATATAGATCAAGATGATGGAGATCATGGTGTCATGCCGGTGACGATGGAAATCATGACGATACTTTGGAGATGGAGATCAAAGGCACAAGATGATGATGGCCATATCATGTCACATATTTTGATTGCATGTGATGTTTATCTTTTATACATCTTATTTTGCTTAGTTCGACGGTAGCTTTATAAGATGATCTCTCACTAATTATCAAGGTACAAGTGTTCTCCCTGAGTATGCACCGTTGCAAAAGTTCTTTGTGCTGAGACACCACGTGATGATCGGGTGTGATAGGCTCTACGTTCAAATACAACGAGTGCAAAACAGTTGCACACATGGAATACTCAGGTTAAACTTGATGAGCCTATCATATAACAGATATGGCCTCGGAACACGGAGACCGAGAGGTCGAGCGTGAATCATATAGTAGATATGATCAACATAGTGATGTTCACCATTGAAACTACTCCATCTCACATGATGATCGGACATGGTTTAGTTGATTTGGATCACGTGATCACTTAGAGGATTAGAGGGATGTCTATCTAAGTGGGAGTTCTTAAGTAATATGATTAATTGAACTTTAATTTATCATGAACTTAGTCCTGGTAGTATTAGCATATCTATGTTGTAGATCAATAGCTCGCGTTTAGCTCCCCTGTTTTATTTTTGATATGTTCCTAGAGAAAACTAAGTTGAAAGATGTTAGTAGCAATGATGCAGATTGGATCCATGATCTGAGGTTTATCCTCATTGCTGCACAGAAGAAATATGTCTTTGATGCACCGCTAGGTGACAAACCTATTGCAGGAGCAGATGCAGATGTTATGAACATTTTGCTAGCTCAATATGATGACTACTTGATAGTTTAGTGCACCATGCTTAAACGGCTTAGAATCAGGACTTCAAAGACGTTTTGAACGTCATGGACCATATGAGATGTTCCAGGAGTTGAAGTTAATATTTCAAGAAAATACCCGAGTTGAGAGATATGAAGTCTCCAACAAGTTCTATAGCTAAAAGATGGAGGAGAATAGCTCAAGCAGTGAGCATGTGCTCAGATTGTCTGGGTACTACAATCGCTTGAATCAAGTGGGAGTTAATCTTCCAGATAAAATAGTGATTGACAGAATTCTCTAGTCACCATCACCAAGTTAGTAGAACTTCGTGATGAACTATGATATGCAAGGGATAACAGAAATGATTCACAAGCTCTTCGTAATGCTGAAATCGACGAAGGTAGAAATCAAGAAAAATATCAAGTGTTGATGGTAGACAAGACCACTAGTTTCAAGAAAAGGGCAAAGGGAAGAAGGGGAACTTCAAGAAGAACGGCAAGCAAGTTGCTGCTCAAGTGAAGAAGCCCAAGTCTGGTCCTAAGCCTGAGACTAAGTGCTTCTACTGCAAAGGGACTGGTCACTGGAAGCGGAACTGCCCCAAGTATTTGGTGTATAAGAAGGATGGCAAAGTGAACAAAGGTATATTTGATATACAGATTATTGATATGTATTTTACTAGTGTTCGTAGCAACCCCTCGGTATTTGATACTGGTTCAGTTGCTAAGAGTAGTAACTCGAAACGGGAGTTGCAGAATGAACATAGACTAGTTAAGGGTGAAGTGACGATGTGTGTTGGAAGTGGTTCCAAGATTGATATGATCATCATCGCACACTCCCTATACTTTTGGGATTAGTGTTGAACCTAAATAAGTGTTATTTGGTGTTTGCGTTGAGCATGCATATGATTTGATCATGTTTATTGCAATACAGTTATTCATTTAAGTAAGAGAATAAATTGTTGTTCTGTTTACATGAGTAAAACCTTATATGGTTACACACCCAATGAAAATGGTTCGTTGGATCTCGATCATAGTGATACACATATTCATAATATTGAAACCAAAATATGCAAAGTTAATAATGATGGTGCAATTTATTTGTGGCACTGCCGTTTAGGTCATATTGGTGTAAAGCGCATGAAGAAAATCCATGCTGATGGGCTTTTGGAATCACTTGATTATGAATCAGTTGATGCTTGCGAACCATGCCTCATGGGCAAGATGACTAAGACTCCGTTCTCCGGAACAATGGAGCGAGCAACTGACTTATTGGAAATAATACATACTGATGTATGCGGTCCGATGAGTGTTAAGGCTCACGGCAAGTATCGTTATTTTCTGACCTTCACAGATGATTTGAGCGGATATGGTTATATCTACTTAATGAAACACAAGTCTGAAACATTTGAAAAGTTCAAAGAATTTCAGAGTGAAGTGGAGAATCATCATAACAAGAAAATAAAAGTTTCTACGATATGATCGCAGAGGTAAATATTTGAGTTAAGAGTTTGGCCTTCAGTTAAAACAATGTGAAATAGTTTCACTACTCACGCCACCTAGAACACCACAGTGTAATGGTGTGTCCAAACATCATAACCGTACTTTATTAGATATGGTGCAATCTATGATGTCTCTTACCGATCAACCACTATCGTTTTGGGGTTATGCATTAGAGACAGCTGCATTCATGTTAAATAGGGAACCATCTAAATCCGTTGAGACGACACCGTATGAACTATGGTTTGGCAAGAAACCTAAGCTGTCGTTTCTTAAAGTTTGAGGTTGCAATGCTTATGTGAAAAAGTTTCAACCTGATAAGCTCTAACCCAAATCGGAGAAGTGCATCTTCATAGCATACCCAAAAGAATATGTTGGGTACACATTCTATCACAAATCCGAAGGCAATATATTCGTTGCTTTGAATGGATCCTTTCTAGAAAAGGAGTTTCTCTCGAAATAAGTGAGTGGGAGGAAATTAGAACTTGATGAGGTAACTGTACCTGCTCCCTTACTGGGAAGTAGTTCATCACAGAAATATGTTCCTGTGACTACTACACCGATTAGTGAGGAAGCTAATGATGATGATCATGTAACTTCAGATCAAGTTACTACCGAACCTCGTAGGTAAACCAGAGTGAGATCCGCACCATAGTGGTACGGTAATCCTGTTCTGGAGGTCATGTTACTTGACCATGACGAGCCTACGAACTATGAGGAAGCAATGATGAGCCCAGATTCCGCGAAATGGCTTGAGGCCATGAAATCTGAGATGAGATCCATGTATGAGAACAAAGTATGGACTTTGATTGACTTGCCCAATGATCGGCGAGCCATTGAGATTAAATGGATCTTCAAGAGGAAGACGGACACTGATAGTAGTGTTACTATCTACAAAGCTAGAATTGTCGCAAAAAGGTTTTCGACAAGTTCAAGGTGTTGACTACGATGAGAGTTTCTCACTCGTATCTATGCTTAAGTCTGTCCGAATCATGTTAGCAATTGCCGCATTTTATGAAATCTGGCAAATGGATAAACAAAACTGCATTCCTTAATGGATTCATTAAAGAAGAGTTGTATATGATGCAACCAGAAGGTTTTGTCAATCCTAAAGGTACTAACAAAATATGCAAGCTCCAGCGATCCATCTATGGACTGGTGCAAGCATCTCGGAGTTGGAATATACGCTTTGATAAGTTGATCAAAGCATATAGTTTTATACAAACTTGCGGTGAAGCGTGTATTTACAAGAAAGTGAGTGGGAGCACTACAACATTTCTGATAAGTATATGTGAAAGACATATTGTTGATCGAAGATAATGTAGAATTATTCTGCAAAGCATAAAGGAATGTTTGAAAGAAGTTTTTCAAAGAAAGACCTCAGTGAAGCTGCTTACATATTAAGCATCAAGATCTATAGAGATAGATCAAGATGCTTGATAAGTTTTTCAATGAGTACATACCTTGACAAGATTTTGAAGTAGTTCAAAATGAAACAGTCAAAGAAGGAGTTCTTGCCTGTGTTACAAGGTGTGAAGTTGAGTAAGACTCAAAAACCCGACCACGGCAGAAGATAGAGAGAGAATGAAAGTCATTCCCTATGCCTCAGCCATAGGTTCTATAAAGTATGACATGCTGTGTACCAGACCTATTGTATACCCTGCCCTGAGTTTGGCAAGGGAGTACAATAGTGATCTAGGAGTAGATCACTGGACATTGGTCAAAATTATCCTTAGTGGAATAAGGATATGTTTCTCGATTATGGAGGTGAAAAAAGGTTCGTCGTAAAGGGTTACGTCAATGCAAGTTTTGACACTAATCTAGATGACTCAAAAATCTCAATCTGGATACATATTTAAAGTAGGAGCAATTAGCTAGAGTAGCTCCGTGCAGAGCATTGTTGACATAGAAATTTGCCAAATACTTACGGATCTGAATGTGGCAGACCCGTTGACTAAACTTCTCTCACAAGCAAAACATGATCACACCTTAGTACTCTTTGGGTGTTAATCACATAGCGATGTGAACTAGATTATTGACTCTAGTAAACCCTTTGGGTGTTGGTCACATGTCGATGTGAACTATAGGTGTTAATCACATGGTGATGTGAACTATTGGTGTTAAATCACATGGAGATGTGAACTAGATCATTGACTCTAGTGCAAGTGGGAGACTGAAGGAAATATGCCCTAGAGGCAATAATAAAGTTATTATTTATTTCCTTATATCATGATAAATGTTTATTATTCATGCTAGAATTGTATTAACCGGAAACATAATACATGTAACATCCCAAATTTTCAATTTGGAATGTTATACATTAGATCATAAATGCATGTCATATTTTAATTTGCTTTTGGTTTGATCCTAGAAATTTCTACGCAACTCAAGGACCCCCGGAGAGAGTTGGGGATTTCGTTACTTTCATATTTGAGTTTTCTCAAATTTTAAGAATAGGATCATTTGATTTTATTTATTTTATCATCAATTATTTCTATTACAAAAATATGAGAGAGGGAATAAAATGACTTTCCCAAAATAAAGAGGATTTAATAATAAAATCAAATAAGATTTTATTCGGAGTTTTTCGTTATTTTATTTGAATTTAGGAAAAATGTGCGTTTTTCAAAATTGCATTTAGGCCCCAAATAAATGTTCACCTTGTGCGGCTTGATTTTAGAAGCCCGGGAAAATTTATTTCGGGATTTTTTGGAGTCCGTTTAGTATTTATTTTTATTTTTCTTCCGCGCGTAATTATTTATAAAAAAACGAACCGACCTACGGGCCGTGTCCGACTAGGACTCCAGCCCGACTAGGCTATATAAGCCGGGGGGAGGCCCAGCCCCAGCCAAACCCTAGCCGAGCCGCCCCAGCGCCGCCCCGCCACCGCCAGCGCCCGCCGCCGCCGCCACCCCGCCGTCGCCAGTGCCCGCCGCCGCCGCCGCCCGCCGTCACGCCGCCCGAGGTCGCCTCGATTTCCACGCCGATTTTTGTATTTTTTTATGAAAACCGTCCGGTTTTTTCGACGGTTTTTTTAGTTTCAGTTTTTCTAAATAGATTGGTTTTTCCGGTTTATTTAAATAGCGAGCATTCGTCCGTTCGTTCGTTCTAACGAACGTTCGTCATTTTTCTTTTTCTCGGATTTAATCCGCGATTTTTCTGATCGTGATTCCTGATCCGATTTTCTTTTTAGTATAACTTTTCGCTCGTTTATCGGAATCAGGCGATTCAAGCGCCTGGAGTTTCGTCTTGAAACCCTCTATCCGTTTAACCAACTTAAACAAGTTTTTGCTACTGTAAAAATTGCCCTAGATCCAGATTAGTAGAATGAAGTTGTTTTCTTTCGCCGTTTGACTTTCGTTGCTTCGTTCGATTTGATTCTTTTTGCAAACCGGAGTTCTTAAGTTGAACCTTCTGGTTAGATCTCTTATTTGAGTTTTACCTGTGCATTAGATGAGTACTTATTGTATGCTTGTTTGTTTGTTTGCGATAGAGTACCCGGAGTGCGCCGCTTGTTACTTCAAATCGCTAGGTTTCCCGGATCATCAGCAAGGCAAGTAACACTTTGATCCTACCTTTTCTACTACCCAGTTTTATTGCATTAGATTAATCCTCAAACATTGCATGATTAGGATCTAATTCAATTGTGGGATGGGAAGTAGTTGAGGTAGTACCTATTACCTGTTTACTATCAAACCTTTGGGAGTTACTTCTACGTTTTGCTTATTGCCATGCTATGCTAGTAGACGTGGATTGGGTGAGT
This sequence comes from Triticum urartu, assembly GCF_003073215.2. NCBI lineage: Eukaryota > Viridiplantae > Streptophyta > Magnoliopsida > Poales > Poaceae > Triticum > Triticum urartu. Next base: position 427,536,966 of record NC_053026.1, read on the forward strand.
GATATCCATGACATATGTGAGTTTGTTAATTAATGGTTTATCTAAGGTGGCAACTTAAACACACATCTGGGTGGATTGAGGCACCTGAGTATTCCAGGATTTGCCTGTTTTCTTTTGGACCGCCACCCAGGCTCAAAGGGATCATGAGACTATTCATACTAGAAACTTCCGTGTGCAGCCACAAGCTATTATGGGCTCTAGCATAGTTGACTAAGTCGTGCGAACTCTTACAGTGGTAGACTAGCAGATCTAGGGGATGTAGGTGGTACGGTCTACCCGATCGTAAGGTGCTAGCGCTTCTGAAAGACTATGTCTCGGTCATCCGTCTTCTCAAATACCATGTAGTGCGAGAAACCAAACGGAGGCGATCGAGTCTTGTGGGGAAAAGTGTGCAAACCTCTGCAGAGTGTAATAAACTAATCATGGTTAGCCGTGTCCCCGGTTATGGACAATCTTGAGTATCTAGTACTTGGATTATCATGTGAATCTAAACATGTTACTCTAAATTAATTTTGTTGGGTTTTGTTAATGATATTTTTAATTGGGATTGAGAATGTTGTCAACCATTCTCAATGTTTAACAACTACCATGATAGTTAAATAAATTTATTCCTTTGAAATAGGGAAAAATTGGCTTTACGCAAAACTGTAACCATAGAGCTTTCCACCAGCCAAATTTGCATATAGAATAGCTGTTTCATTCCATTACTCTCTATGTGTTACCTTGCCAGCATATTCCATGTGCTGACCCGTTTCGGGCTGCAACGTTAATGTTGTAGACTTTTCAGACGACGATTAAGGAGTTTTTAGGTCGTGGTTCTATACTCAGTGATGCCGTTGGAGTTGATGGACTCACTTGTCTTCCAAGCCTTCCGCTGTTATCGTTATTAAATGGCCTTAAGCCATATTTATTGTAATAAGTTCTCTATTGAGACACTCAATGTAATAAGTGTGTGATTGCAACTCTGTTATAAATCCTCTGAGTACTGTGTGGTGTCAGCATTACTGATCCAGGGATGACACCGGAGCACAGAGATCAGACTGTTTGAGGTCTGGTCGCTACAGAGATGGTATCAGAGCACACGCTGACTGTAGGACACGACCACTACGCTAAAGACCTAGATCACTATTCACCCTCTTCTCTTCTGACCTCTCATCTTTTCTACTCTTTTAGGATGGTGGATGCAAGGAACAAGTTCACACAACCGGATGAAGATACACCCTTTGGACGTCACTTGAAGGAAGTCACTAGATACCTGAACATAGGAGTACCAAGCTTCACCAGAACCTACAACGCCACTTTACCTGAAGAAGAGCGCTGGATGATTCAAGTTCAAGTTCCAGGAAGGACGTTCATGCCAATCACTGAGCCCATAGAGTTTTCTTTTGATGCACCAACTTGGAGTCTAGGAAAAAGCATGGCAGCTCACATCGCCATGGGACGCATTGGAGAAGTCTACCGCAATGATCTCAAGGATACAATCTACCAGATTTGTGGGCACCGAGATGAGCACTGGGAGATGATCAGCACCAGGAAGGATAGATCAATTGCAGCTTTTATCCAGGAGTTAAACCAGCACATTCGACGACAGGAGAACCAGATGTGCACCGACATGATAGATCTGAAGAAGGCTAAGACAAGAATCAAGGAACTGGAGGAAGAACTCAAGGCTACACGCGAAGATTATGAAGAGGAAATTGAAGTATTGGTGGACAAGAATGCCGACTTAACAATGAAGATCGGGATATTTATGGGAGGCCCTACACCAGTAGATGAAGACGAAGAACCCAAGGAGATTAGCCCGGAAGACTACATCATCATCGACAACACCGATTCGGATCCAGATGATAGCGATGATGATTATGTTGATGAAGCTGGAGCAGATATCATGGAGTCTGCAACCGAAGAATATTTCTAGTAGACCACCTCATCAGTAGTAGTAGTCCACCATGTAAATATAGTAGTCCGAGCACTTTTGCGATAGCTAGATCGATTGTATGCCCTTGTTTGATTGAATGAAGTGAATTGTTTGCTATTGCCTCATGTGCATATGGTAGTGTTTTCTCTTTAGACCCCCTCTATTCTTACATCTCATCTTTTCTAAACCCTCAGATGCCTCCGAGACGTGACCCCGGATTTACCTTTCCACCGGAGCTCACCCAGTTGATCCAGCAGCAGAACACATTGATGCAGTTGCTAGTCCAGAATCAGAATCAAGGGAACAACAACAACAACCCACCACCACCACCACTTGTTGATCACTTAGCCCGTTTTCTTAGGCTGAATCCGCCGGTGTTTTCCAGTAGCACCGAGCCGATAGTAGCAGATGATTGGCTCCGCAAGACAGCTAGAGAGTTGACCACAGCAGGATGCACAGATGCGGAGAAGGTGAAGTTTGCCGCACATCAGCTTGAAGGACCCGCAGCATTATGGTGGGAGAATTTCACTGCCACTTTCCCTGTCGACACTGTCACATGGGACCAGTTTCAGCAGGCTTTTAGTACTGCCCATGTTTCAGTAGGAGCTATGGCCATGAAGAAGCATGAGTTTCGCAAATTGCGCCAAGGAGGACGGACAGTAGGCCAGTATGTGGAAGACTTTAGTAAGTTAGCACGTTATGCCCCAGATGACGTTGCTACGGATGCAGCGAAGCAGGAGAAGTTTCTGGAAGGACTGAACGATGAGTTGAGCATGCAGTTGATGGTAGCAACCTTCAACAACTACCAGGAGTTGGTAGACCGTGCTCTTATGATTGAAGGCAAGCAGCAACAAATTGAGAATCGCAAGAGAAAGTATGGACAAGGAAAGTACAATTCAGGAGCTCAGCAGAAGCCACGTTTTATCCCTAGACCGGGAGGACATTTTCAACATACCCATGGAGGAGGTAGCTCGCACAATCACAATGGCACCAGGAATGGTAATGGGAATGGAGGAAGCAACGGCCAGAATCACACCAACCCATCAACCCCAGCCAAGAAAGACCTGAGCCAAGTCACTTGCTTTAAGTGTTCGAAGACCGGACATTATGCCAATGAATGCCCTGAAATACAAAATGGAAATAGCAATGTAAGCTCTGGGAAGAAGCCGAACCCTTTCAACAGGGGACAGGTGAACCACGTTAGCGTGGAGGAGGTTGAAGCTCGGCCTGATGCAATAATAGGTAAGTTTTTGGTTAAGTCATTTACTGTACTCGTTCTTTTTGATACTGGTGCATCGCATTCATACATCTCAAGGGGATTTGTGGATAAGTATAACCTGTCAACCCAAGCCCTTAGGTCACCCATGTTAGTAACCTCGCCTGGAGCAGAATATTTGGCTAGTCGATGGTGTGATCGGTTACCATTAAGGATTGGTAACTATGTTTTTCCCTCAGACCTAATAGTATTGGAATCCCAAGGATTGGATGTGATATTAGGCATGGATTGGTTATCAAAGTATGAAGGGAATATTGAATGTGCTAGTAAGTCAATTTTTCTTACCACCCCAGAAGGGAGAAGGATCAAGTATGTATCCCGACATGTGCCAAAGAGGGCTCAAGTAAATTGCTTAACAGGAGTTGTGCAGGAGGAAGTACCAGTGGTAAGGGATTTCCCTGAAGTATTTCTAGAAGAGTTGCCAGGCATGCCACCGGATAGAGATATTGAGTTTTTGATTGAGCTATTGCCAGGCACCGGGCCAATATCAAAGAGACCATATAGGATGCCAGCAAAGGATTTGGTGGAAATTAAGAAGCAGATTAAGGAATTATTGGATAAGGGATATATTCGCCCAAGTTCTTCGCCTTGGGGATCGCCAGTACTTCTAGTGGAGAAGAAGGATGGATCGTTAAGGATGGTTGTTGATTATCGAGGATTGAATGAAGTAACGATCAAGAACAAGTACCCACTACCGATGATCAATGATCTGTTTGATCGATTGCAAGGAGCTAAGGTATTTTCCAAGATCGATCTGCGATCAGGATACCACCAGTTGAAGATTCAAGAACAGGATATACCTAAGACAGCTTTTACCACCAGGTATGGGTTGTACGAGTATACCGTTATGTCATTTGGTCTGACTAACGCACCCGCATATTTTATGAACATGATGAACAAAGTATTTATGGAGTTTTTGGATAAGTTCGTCGTGGTGTTCATTGATGATATTCTGGTTTACTCAAAGAATGAAGAAGAGCATAAGGAACATTTGCGATTGGTGCTTGAGAAGCTCAGAGAACATCAGTTGTATGCCAAGTTCAGCAAATGTGAGTTTTGGCTGAAGGAAGTAGGATTTCTCGGACACGTTATATTCGGAGAAGGAATAGCATTAGATCCCACTAAAGTTGATACCGTGACCAAGTGGGAAGCACCAACCACGATTGGAGAGATACGGAGTTTTCTTGGACTCGCAGGATACTACCGGAGATTTATTGAGAATTTCTCAAAGATTGCGAAGCCTATGACTGCGTTGTTGAAGAAGGATACCAAGTTCAATTGGACTGAGGAATGTGAGGCTAGTTTCCAGGAATTGAAGAAACGTTTGGTTACTTCACCAGTGTTGATTTTGCCAGATCAAACCAAGGACTATGAGGTATATTGCGACGCTTCACGTCGAGGACTTGGAGCAATGCTTATGCAGGAAGGGAGAGTTGTTTCATATGCCTCAAGACAACTGAAGCCTCATGAGTTGAATTATGCTACGCATGATTTGGAATTAGCAGCCGTAGTGCATGCATTGAAAACATGGAGACATTTCCTCATTGGAAACCATTGTGAGGTGTACACGGATCATAAGAGTTTGAAATACATTTTCACGCAGAAGGAGTTAAACCTCAGACAAAGGAGATGGTTGGAGCTCATCAAGGATTATGATATGAGATTGCATTACCATCCCGAAAAGGCTAATGTAGTAGCTGACGCATTAAGCCGTAAGAGCCATGTCAATACATTAATGACGGGAGAGATACCAAGGGAGTTAGCAGAAAATCTTCGTGACCTATGTTTGGAAATAGTTCCGAGAGGCTATGTAGCAGCATTGGAGATTCAGTCAACTTTGATGGATAGAATCAGAGAAGCTCAGAAGACTGACAAGGAGATTGCCTCTATTAAGGAGAAACTTAGCAAAGGAAAGGCTAAAGGATTTCGTGAGGATGAACACGACACCCTATGGTTTGAAGACCGTGTTTACGTGCCCAATGACCCGGAGATTAGGAAGTTGATTCTGCAAGAGGCACACGATTCACCATATTCGATTCATCCAGGAAATACCAAGATGTATTTGGATTTGAAAGATATTTTTTGGTGGACCGGAATGAAGAAGGATATTGCAGAGTATGTAGCAGTCTGTGATGTGTGTCAGAGAGTAAAGGCAGAGCATCAGAAGCCAGCAGGATTGTTACAACCATTACCGATACCCGAATGGAAGTGGGATAAGTTAGGCATGGATTTTATCACGGGATTACCCAGGACTCGTTCAAGCTATGACTCGATTTGGGTTGTAGTTGATCGATTGACGAAAGTAGCTCATTTCATCCCGGTAAAGACCACTTACACCAGTGCTAAGTTGGCAAAGATATACATGACCAGGATCGTATGTCTTCATGGAGTTCCGAGGAGTATCGTATCAGATAGAGGAACCCAGTTTACCTCAAAGTTCTGGAAGCAGTTGCATGAAACTTTGGGTACTAGGCTAGAATTTAGTACAGCTTTTCATCCACAGACAGATGGACAGACCGAGAGAGTCAATCAGATTTTGGAGGATATGTTGAGAGCTTGTGCGCTAGATTACGGATCTAGTTGGGACGAAAATTTACCGTATGCAGAGTTCTCTTACAACAATAGTTACCAAACCAGTTTAAAGATGGCCCCTTTTGAAGCCTTGTATGGAAGGAGGTGCAGGACACCGTTGTCACGGGACGAAGTTGGAGACCGCCAGTTGTTTGGACCTGATTTGATTAAAGAGTCTGAATAGAAGGTGAAATTGATTCGCGATAGGCTCAAGGTAGCCCAGTCCAGACAGAAGAGTTATGCAGATTCAAAACGCAAGGTGACAGTTTATGAAGTTGGAGATAGAGCTTATCTTCGAGTATCACCACTTCGGGGAACAAAGCGTTTTGGGGTTAAAGGAAAGTTAGCGCCACGATTTGTAGGACCATATCGAGTTTTGGAGCGTATGGGAGAAGTGGCCTACAAGTTGGAATTACCTGAAGGATTGTCAAGAGTTCATGATGTGTTCCACGTTTCCCAGTTGAAGAAATGCCACGCGGAGATGGCTGACATACCTTTGAGAGATACAGTGCCATTGGAAACTATTCAGTTGGATAACGATTTGACCTATGAGGAGAAATCAATTGAGATTCTCGAATTTGCCAGCCGAGTCACTCGCAGCAAGGTTATCAAGTTTTGCAAGGTTCAGTGGAGCCACCACACGGAGGACGAAGCCACCTGGGAACGAGAGGACGATTTGCTCAAGGACCACCCTCACCTATTTTCTAGCCAACCCGAATCTCGAGGGCGAGATTCATCTTAAGGGGGGTAGGTTTGTAACATCCCAAATTTTCAATTTGGAATGTTATACATTAGATCATAAATGCATATCATATTTTAATTTGCTTTTGGTTTGATCCTAGAAATTTCTACGCAACTCAAGGACCCCCGGAGAGAGTTGGGGATTTCGGTACTTTCATATTTTAGTTTTCTCAAATTTTAAGAATAGGATCATTTGATTTTATTTATTTTATCATCAATTATTTCTATTACAAAAATATGAGAGAGGGAATAAAATGACTTTCCCAAAATAAAGAAATATTGAGGATTTAATAATAAAATCAAATAAGATTTTATTTTGGAGTTTTTTGTTATTTTATTTGAATTTAGGAAAAATGTGCGTTTTTCAAAATTGCATTTAGGCCCCAAATAAATGTTCACCTTGTGCGGCTTGATTTTAGAAGCCCGGGAAAATTTATTTTGGGATTTTTTGGAGTCCGTTTAGTATTTCTTTTTATTTTTCTTCTGTGTGTAATTATTTATATATAAAAAAACGAACCGACCTACGGGCCGTGTCCGACTAGGACTCCGGCCCGACTAGGCTATATAAGCCGGGGGGAGGCCCAGCCCTAGCCAAACCCTAGCCGAGCCGCCCCAGCCAAACCCTAGCCGAGCCGCCCAGCGCCGCCCCGCCGCTGCCAGCGCCCGCCGCCGCCCCGCCGCCGCCGTCACGCCGCCCGAGGTCGCCTCGATTTCCGTGCCGGATTTTTTTATTTTTTTTCGAAAAACCGTCCGATTTTTCCGTCGGTTTTTCCGACGGTTTTTTTTAGTTTCGGTTTTTTTAAATAGATCGGTTTTTCGGTTTATTTAAATCACGAGCGTTTGTCCGTTCGTTCGTTCTAACGAACGTTCGTCGTTTTTCTTTTTCTCGGATTTAATGCATGATTTTTCTGATTGCGATTCCTGATCCGATTTTCTTTTTAGTATAACTTTTCGCTCGTTTATCGGAATCAGGCGATTCAAGCGCCTGGAGTTTCGTCTCGAAACCCTCTATCCGTTTAACCAACTTAAACAAGTTTTTGCTACTGTAAAAATTGCCCTAGATCCAGATTAGTAGAACGAAGTTGTTTTCTTTCGCCGTTTGACTTTCGTTGCTTCGTTCGATTTGATTCTTTTTGCAAACCGAAGTTCTTAAGTTGAACCTTCTGGTTAGATCTCTTATTTGAGTTTTACCTGTGCATTAGATGAGTACTTATTATATGCTTGTTTGTTTGTTTGCGATAGAGTACCCGGAGTGCGCTGCTTGTTACTTCGAATCGCTAGGTTTCCCGGATCATCAGCAAGGCAAGTAACACTTTGATCATACCTTTTCTACTACCCAGTTTTATTGCATTAGATTAATCCTCAAACATTGCATGATTAGGATCTAATAAATTGTGGGATGGGAAGTAGTTGAGGTAGTACCTATTACCTGTTTACTATCAAACCTTTGGGAGTTACTTCTACGTTTGCTTATGTCCATGCTATGCTAGTAGACGTGGATTGGGTGAGTGATATCCATGACAGATGTGAGTTTGTTAATTAATGGTTTATCTAAGGTGGCAACTTAAACACACATCTGGGTGGATTGAGGCACCTGAGTATCCCAGGATTTGCCTGTTTTCTTTTGGACCGCCACCCAGGCTCAAAGGGATCATGAGACTATTCATACTAGAAACTTCCGTGTGCAGCCACAAGCTATTATGGGCTCTAGCATAGTTGACTAAGTCGTGCGAACTCTTACAATGGTAGACTAGCAGATGTAGGGGATGTAGGTGGTACGGTCTACCCGATCGTAAGGTGCTAGCGCTTCTGAAAGACTATGTCTCGGTCATCCGTCTTCTCAAATACCATGTAGTGCGAGAAACCAAACGGAGGCGATCGAGTCTTGTGGGGAAAAGTGCGCAAACCTCTGCAGAGTGTAATAAACTAATCATGGTTAGCCGTGTCCCCGGTTATGGACAATCTTGAGTATCTAGTACTTGGACTATCATGTGAATCTCAACATGTTACTCTAAATTAATTTTGTTGGGTTTTGTTAATGATATTTTTAATTGGGATTGAGAATGCTGTCAACCATTCTCAATGCACTACACCACGACACTCAAAGCAGCGTCAAACAATGTGTCGCCATAGGTCACCTAAGGCGAGACATTTAGTGTCGACAAAGACCTTCACCGACAGAAAGGAGCTGTCGCCTATAGTGCTACCGGGAAAGGTCTTTGCCGATAGATAAATCTACGCCGACACACAGTATGACAGTGTTGGTGAGAGCTTCGCCGACAGACATTTCTACACCGACAGACAATGCTATGCCAACAGTTCATCTGATGATGTGCTATGCCGGTAGATTGTGCAACATCTATAGATATGCCGACAGTTTATTCGACAGCACGCTACACCAACAAATAATGCAACGTTAATACTTTTGCCAACACACTTTCTGCCAAGGTCTACATTTTAGCACAAATGCAAATGCACCATATATTAATACTACATTAACTTCATATTATTCAATTCATGTTCAATACCAAACACATATACAAACAATTACACTCATTCATCAGAATTACACTCTTCTATTCATCACCATATACCATTGATCAATGCACAAGATACCATTCAACATATATAGAAGATTCATTAGTCTTCTTTACTCAAGTTAGCTACAGTGTATTAAGGACATACATAAGCTGGAATTCAAGCCGCGGTCTGTTACAAAATGTGATGGCCAAGTTCCTATGAGACCAATTGTTCAATCACTTGACTAATGTACAAAATATTATGGAAGAGCCCAAGTCTTTAGTTACCATGCCGACATGAACTTCCATATGAACAAAATGTGTTGACCATGTTATGAACAAAGCAATCACCAGAACATTGTACATCAACTTGGTGCCTTGCTACATTTTGCCATTTGTCCCTGCAAAAGAACTCGTATGTTTGAGCAATCTTAGAAAATGGGAGTTTCTTAAAATTTGCAAGTGGCCCATGATCCCAAAGATCTAAAAGTACATGCGCTACAAACAGGAACAAAAGATACCCTTATCACCACATCAACCAAAGTCAAGCTAGCACATATAGCATACCACATGGCTTACACTAAAAATTGCATTTGAAGTTCCTCAATCAGCAAGCAATCAGATATGCACTTGTAAATATGCATGTGCCAGCAGTCATATATTACCTTGTATGAACTTCGGTGAACCTGTAAGGGCCTCAGTCTAAGGCCGGGCAGATGCTTCCTTTCTAAAAAAATGTACCAGCAATCATATAGGTAGTAGCAGGAAGGCACTTGATGAAAACAAAGCCATTTCAAAGACCATATGTCTTCTATGAGTAATTGCTCGGATAAATGTATGAAAAATTAAAATGAAATCATGAGTACTATTTACAACGTGCTCCCAGTTCATCTATAATCCATTTAATTGCTACATGCTCTCAATTCATCTAGACAAAGTTCAAAGCATGTGCACATTTAAAATTTGTCATTCACGGTTGTGGAAGTAGTACTGTGAGCTTACTGGAACTATTACTCAAGTTTCGGTGCCTTTGGTCTCAGTTTTTACCTGCTCTCAGATTCATCAATCTTCAATCAAGTGTACTTGGCCATTTGTGTTTTTCTGTCTTGTTCAGCGCCTCTCCTGTTTCAATGAGCAGAACCATGCTATTAATTATTTAGTTTCTTATAAGTTCAAGGAAAGGGAATCCAGAAACTAAATCAAGCAAGAGTGAACATTTCACCACTGATATTGTTAAGTTTCGCTTTCAGGAACAACTTACAACAGACTGTAGATATGTTTCTTTTCTCACCACGGATTTTCACATATGATGGGTATTGAAATAGTAGAAGACCTTGGATAGGTAAAGAATGTGTACTAATAGCAGCAAATATATCTACACGTAGCTGCATCTGGATTTCATTTGCAATTTCATTTCAAATACTTCGCAACGCATGTGTGGAATGTAAATTCATCAAGGCTTGCACTTTCAATCTGTTCAGAAATCATTGAATACCAAAACTAGCAATTTGTGTTAATTTATACGCCTTTACTCGTACTTCTAAATTTTTTGTGGAAGTAGTACTATGAGCTTACTGGAACTATTACTCAAGTCTGCCTTTGGTCTCAGTTTTTACCTGCTCTCAGATTCATCAATCTTTAATCAAGTGTACATGGCCATTTGTGCTTTTTCTGTCTTGTTCAGCGCCTCTCCTGTTTCAATGAGCAGAACCATGCTATTAATGAGCCCTGAAAAGTACATAGAGAAAGACCAGATTGACTTATTGACATGCTAATGAATCGGTAATCAGCCTTTTTTGCTCAAGTGCTACAGTTTTCAGTCCGACCAAGTATTGGTGTGCATAGAACTAGCAACCAATGTAGAATTAACATGCCATTGGCCAAGGATTTTAGATTTTCGGTAAAAAACAAGAGTGAGCACCGGATCGAAAATATTCAATTCAACTTCACCTAGTTAGTCCAAGGATTTTAAACAACAATTGAAGAATTGAACATATAAGAAGATCACCTCGTGTCATCAGTAGCAGCCAATCGTTGTGGTCAGAGGATGACATAGCCTACTCCACACATCACCAGGGGTATTGTTCTGGACTGCAGAGGGAGCAACACCAATTTGACCAACTGAACAAAACCAGTATGGAAGCAATAACAAGCTCCTGTGCAAACATACATGAGAAAATCACCTGCTGCCGTGAGGAGAGATTCAGAAATGTCATGTGCAAAAAGGGTTCATCATTGAGGCATTCAAGCTGAGTCAAAATTGACAGTAGAAAACCAGGTCACGTATACACATTAAAAGGCAAACTTACGGGAACATCTTTGTGAAAAGGGCGCGCACGTTAATCTTTCCTATGTTTATAGGTTGTTCTACTTTTCTTATTGAGAAATGGGCGTGCATCAAAGTCGCTGGGCCTTCATAGGCTTGATATGTGGATAATACAGATTTGGGTGCAGAATAGGTGGGCCGGATTTTGCATCGCAGGGAAATCTAGCACGTGAAGCATAATTGTCGGACTTCAGATTAAAACGTAATTAATCTATTCAGCATTCAAAAAGAAGCTCATGAAGTGTTTTTTTGACCCCCCCTAAAAAATTTAATCAACTGTTGCAGACAAAAACAAGGGAGGTATTATCACAATATATCATTGACCTATATTTTTTATACACATTTACTGCAGGCTATCTTCTTTACAGTTTCCTAACTAATAACTAATAGACTGTCTTTATGAACATTCCTTCCATCCATTTATATATGTATATATACTGACTCAAATATATTTTTCTCACATGTGTCGCCATGGTTCTTCACATGAGCTTCCTTTTCTTTGAGAAATTGTACACGTGATGCAGTGGCCTAGAAGTGAACACACACACACTAATAAAGTCATGGCTGCAGTGCAAATATATTCTCTACTAACTAGTGGGCATGCTTCAAGTTATTTTTCAAAATCCCTGCAGTATTGTCTCTGTGGCGATACAAGTATGGCAGAAAAGCACATGTTTGTGAAGCCACTCGAAAAGAAAATTCAAATTCAAAAACCTGACAAAGACAAGCAAACACTATCAGGTATATCCTTTGCTTTTTATGTCCATGTACTGATGTACCCCATACTAACTGCAGCCTAATAACTTTGCGTATTGTGTCGAGACTCCTTTTTTTAGGGGGTACTATTTTCTGAGATGACTTACAGTAGCAATTCCCATCCATCGAGCGACTGCTATCCATTGAGAAAACATTAACAGCACCACACCACTAATGCCATGACCTAGACCTGGAACCACCCGACTATAATCACATAAGGCATGCCATCAGAATCAGATTATAAACCATTCAGAATAAAATGTGAACTCCATACAGAAAAATAAGAGAAGATAGGTAAGGAAAAAGACCTGCATCTTACTTGTTGAGATGAGATCTGGAGCCGGGGCCGGGACAAGGGTCGCCAGTGGAGGAAGAAGAACGGCGGGCTGCTCCTCAACAGCAGTTGTTGCAGCGGATCCACCGGCGTATGGTGCCGCTGTTCCCGGCGCGCGGCGGATCCTTGCTGGAGGACAGCGCTGCTGTTCCTCGGCGGCGGACGGTGCTCCTCCGTCGCAAACGGCGCTGCTGCTACTGCGGACTAAGGGAAGGGAGGCCGGGGTCCGAGATTTGGTGGCGCGAGGGGACCGCAGGGTGGGTTGGGGCGGCGGCGCGCAGGTCGGGGGCGGCGGCTTGGTCGGGTTAGGGTTAGGGTGTGTGGGTGGCGAAAGACAGAGAGAGGGGCGAGATTGGGGATCGAATAGGTCGGGGGTCGGGGTGTGTTTTTTCTTTTTCTTTTGTTTTGCTGGTCTGGTGCGAATCCGGTATTTCGCATGGCGCGCGCATGCCCCTCTTTCCGCGCCATAGTTTTCGGACGTGGGCTGAGCATACAACGCCGACACTTTTTTGTCCCTATGAATTGGCGACACGCAAACAATCCATACTGTCTCTATTTACCGACAGAAATTTCGTCGGTGTTTTTGCGGGCTTCGGCGACAGATAATGTGCCACAAAGCTTATATAACACTAACGTACTGTGTGTCGGTATAGTTTGGGACAAAAAGAGTGTCGGCGATGCTCACTTATACCAACAGAGGCATGTTGTCTTTGCAGTGTCGTGGTGTAGTGATGTTTAACAACTACCATGATAGTTAAATAAATTTATTTCTTTGAAGTAGGGAAAAATTGGCTTTACGCAAAACTGTAACCATAGAGCTTCCCACCAGCCAAATTTGCATATAGAATAGCTGTTTCATTCCATTACTCTCTATGTGTTACCTTGCCGGCATATTCCATGTGCTGACCCGTTTCGGGCTGCAACGTTAATGTTGCAGACTTTTCAGACGACGATTAAGGAGTTTTTAGGTCGTGGTTCTATACTCAGTGATGCCGTTGGAGTTGATGGACTCACTTATCTTCCAAGCATTCCGCTGTTATCGTTATTAAATGGCATTAAGCCATATTTATTGTGATAAGTTCTCTATTGAGACACTCGATGTAATAAGTGTGTGATTGCAACTCTGTTATAAATCCTCCGAGTACTGTGTGGTGTCAGCATTACTGATCCAGGGATGACACCGGAGCACAGAGATCAGACTGTTTGAGGTCTGGTCGCTACAATACATGTGTGAATACATAGACAAACAGAGTGTCACTAGTATGCCTCTACTTGACTAGCTCGTTGATCAAAGATGGTTATGTTTCCTAACCATAGACATGAGTTGTCATTTGATTAACGGGATCACATCATTAGGAGAATGATGTGATTGACTTGACCCATTCCGTTAGCATAGCACTTGATCGTTTAGTTTGTTGCTATTGCTTTCTTCATGACTTGTACATGTTCCTATGACTATGAGATTATGCAACTCCCGTTTACCGGAGGAACACTTTGTGTGCTACCAAACGTCACAACGTAACTGGGTGATTATAAAGGTGCTCTACAGGTGTCTCCGAAGGTACTTGTTGGGTTGGCGTATTTCGAGATTAGGATTTGTCACTCCGATTGTTGGAGAGGTATCTCTGGGCCCACTCAATAATACACATCACTATAAGCCTTGCAAGCATTGCAACTAATAAGTTAGTTGCGGGATGATGTGTTACGGAACAAGTAAAGAGACTTGCCGGTAACGAGATTGAACTAGGTATTGAGATACCGACGATCGAATCTCGAGAAGTAACATCCCGATGACAAAGGGAACAACGTATGTTGTTATGCGGTCTGACCGATAAAGATCTTCGTAGAATATGTAGGAGCCAATATGGGCATCCAGGTCCCGCTATTAGTTATTGACCAGAGAGGTGTCTCGGTCATGTCTACATAGTTCTCGAACCCGTAGGGTCCGCACGCTTAACGTTCGTTGACGATATAGTACTATATGAGTTATGTATGTTGATGACCGAATGTTGTTCGGAGTCCGAGATGAGATCACGGACATGACGAGGAACTCCGGAATGGTCCGAAGATAAAGTTTGATATATGGGATAGTAGTGTTTGATCTCCGGAAGGGTTCCGGAATTCACCGGAAGGGGTTCCGGATGTTTCCCGAAATGTTTGGGCACGAGAACACTTTATCTGGGCCAAAGGGGAAAGCCCACGAGGCTTTTGGAAAGTGCAAAAGGAAGTTTTGCGGAGACCAGAGGCTAGACGCCAGGAACCCTGGCGTCTAGCCCTGGAGTCCGAGAAGGACTCTTGCCTTTCGGGTGAAACCGACTTTGAGGAGGCTTTTACTCCAAGTTTCGACCCCAGGGCTCAACATATAAATAGAGGGGTAGGGCTAGCACCAAAGACAGATCAAGAAACACCAAGCCGTGTGCCGGCAACCCCATCCCCTCTAGTTTATCCTCCGTCATAGTTTTCGTAGTGCTTAGGCGAAGCCCTGCGGAGATTGTTCTTCACCAACACCGTCACCACGTCGTCATGCTGCCGGAACTCATCTACTACTTCGCCCCTCTTAATGGATCAAGAAGGCGAGGACGTCACCGAGCCGAACGTGTGCAGAACTCGGAGGTGCCGTGCTTTCGGTACTTGGATCGGTCGGACGTGAAGACGTACGACTACATCAACCGTGTTGATATAACGCTTCCGCGAACGGTCTACGAGGGTACGTAGACAACACTCTCCCCTCTCGTTGCTATGCATCACCATGATCTTGCGTGTGCGTAGGAAAATTTTGAAATTACTACGTTCCCCAACATTTGATGATGCCACTTCTGCTATGTATGATATTTATGATGAAACTACCTCTATGCCTGATACTACTGTGTCACTTAGTGATTTTCTTGATGAACAACTTGCTAGGGCTAGAGAAATTGAAAATATTGAATCTAATGATACTGATGAAAGTGATGATGAAGAATCACTTGTTATTCCTAAGGGTTATGTTTTTGATCAAGAAGCTTCTTTCGCTATTTTAGCTCGCAAAAATAGAAATGAACTCAAAATGTTATTAGCTAAATGGAGTAAGCAATCTCTAAATGCTAGAATGAAACCTGACCCTCCTTTTGCTACTTCACCTATCTTTGTTACTAATAAGGATTATGAATTCTCTGTTGATCATGATATAATTACTTTGGTTGAATCCGATCATTTTCTTGGTTATGAATCTGAAACTGTTGTGGCACATCTTACTAAGTTGAATGATATAGCCACCCTGTTCACTAAAGATGAGAGAACTCGTTACTTTTACATCCTTAAAATATTTCCGTTCTCATTAAAGGGTGATGCTAAGATATGGTTTAATTCTCTTGATCCTGGTTGTGTGCGTAGTCCCCAGGATATGATTTATTACTTCTCTGCTAAATATTTCCCTACTCATAAGAAACAAGCTACTTTAAGGGATATATATAATTTTGTGCAAATTGAAGAAGAGAGTCTCCCACAAGCTTGGGGGAGGCTTCTCCAATTACTTAATGCTTTGCCTGATCATCCTCTTAAGAAAAATGAAATACTTGATATCTTTTATAATGGACTAACCGATGCCTCCAGAGATTACCTGAATAGTTGTGTTGGTTCTGTTTTCAGGGAAAGAACACCGGATGAAGCTGAAATTCTATTGAATAATATGTTGACAAATGAAAATAATTGGACACCTCCGGAGCCAATTCCTGAGCCTATTCCTAAACCAACTCCGAAGAAGAGGGGTATTCTATTTCTCAGTCCTGAAGATATGCAAGAGGCAAAGAAATCTATGAAAGAAAAGGGTATTAAAGCTGAAGATGTTAAGAATTTACCTCCTATTGAAGAAATACATGGTCTTAATTTACCGCCTGTTGAAGAAACATATAATCCAAATCCTTCTCCTATTGAAGAAACTCATGGTCTTGATAACCCGACACAGGTAGTAAAGGTAAATTCTCTCTATAGATATGATAAAGCTGAAATCCCATTTACTAAATTTGCTAGCCCATGCTTAGATGAGTTTGATAAATTTATGGCTAAGCAAGAAGACTTTAATGCTTATTTTGGTAGACAATTGAAATACAATTCAAATAAGCTTGAACACTTGGGTGATTATATGGCTAATGTTAAAAGTGAACTTAAACTTATTAGTAAACATGTTTCCATGGTTACCACTCAAGTAGAACAAGTACTTAAAGCTCAAAATGATTTGCTCAATGAATTGAATAGTAAAGATAATGATAATGCTGTTAGAGTGGCTACTAGAACTGGTAGAATGACTCAGGAACCTTTGTATCCTGAAGGCCACCCTAAGAGAATTGAGCAAGATTCTTAGAGAAATAATATAGATGTACCTAGTTCCTCTAAAAAGAAGAAAAAGAAAAATAATAGGACTTTGCATGCTTCTAGAGATCCTATTGTTGAAACACCTAAGAATCCAAATGATATTTCTATTTCTGATGCTGAAACACAATCTGGTAATGAACCTGAAACTAGTGGTAATGCTAATGATAATGTTCATAATGATGCTCAACCTAGTAATGATAATGATATAGAAATTGAACCTGCTGTTGATCTTGATAACCCACAATCAAAGAATCAATGTTATGATAAGAAAGACTTTGTTGCTAGGAAACATGGTAAAGAAAGAGAGGCATGGGTTCAGAAACCCATGCCTTTTCCTCCCAATCCATCCAAGAAAAAGGATGATGAGGATTTTGAGCGCTTTGCTGAAATGATTAGACCTATTTTTTGCGTATGCGATTAACTGATATGCTCAAAACCAATCCTTATGCTAAGTACATGAAAGATATTATTACAAATAAAAGAAAGATACCGGAAGCTGAAATTTCCACCATGCTTGCTAATTACACTTTTAAGGGTGGAATACCAATGAAACTTGGAGATCCAGGAGTACCCACTATACCATGCTCCATTAAAAGAAACTATGTTAAAACTGCTTTATGTGATCTTGGAGCCGGTGTTAGTGTTATGCCTCTCTCTTTATATCGTAGACTTGATTTGAATAAGTTGACACCTACTGAAATATCTTTGCAAATGGCTGATAAATCAACTGCTATACCTGTCGGTATTTGTGAGGATGTGCCTGTTGTAGTTGCAAACGTTACTATTTTAACGGACTTTGTTATTCTTGATATTCCCGAGGACGATAGTATGTCTATTATTCTTGGAAGACCCTTCTTGAACACTGCAGGGGCTGTTATTGATTGCACTAAAGGCAATGTCACTTTTCATGTTAATGGTAACGAGCATACGGTACACTTTTCGAGGAAACAACCTCAAGTCCACAGTATCAATTCTATTGGTATAATTCCATCGATTATATTTGGAGGTTTTGAATTTCCTCTTCCTACTGTCAAGAAGAAATATGATATTCTTATTATTGGGGATGTGCATATCCCCGTTGAGGTAACATAGTGTTATTCGAAATTTCTTCAGTTCCATGTTATTTGGAATGAGTTCGTTAACAAGACTTGATCAACCTTGTTAGAGGATTCCTTTTGATGATCATGAGATGGATGAAACTAGAAGGCACAACCTTCTGTACCCCACTTTTACTTTCTGTTATTTATATTAAATAAAATAAAAATAAATATTTTTTGTATGTTATCTGATTATCCATGCAATATAAAAATACCTCAAAAATAAAAGTTCTCCAAATGCCTTGAAATTTAAATATGATTTTTTCTAGAATATTTGAGAATATTTGGCACTGAGAACACAGCAGGGGGGCCAACCACCTACCCACGAGGGTGGAGGGCGCGCCCTACCCCCTGGGCGCGCCCCCTGCCTCGTGGGCCCACGGTGGCCCTCCTCCACTTATTCCTGCACCCACACACTTTATCTTCCTCCCACAAACACGAATATCCAGCTCAAGCACGAGTTCTAGCTCATTTTGCTGCCATTTTCGATCTCCTTACTCAAAGCACCTCTCACAAAACTGCTTGGGGAGATTGTTCCTTGGTATGTGACTCTTCCATTGGTCCAATTAGTTTTTGTTCTAGTGCTTTATTCATTGCAAATTTTTGCTGCTTAGGTGACCCTGTTCTTGAGCTTGCATGTCAAATTTATATGGTTCCAAGTAGTTTTGATGCATGATATAGTCTCTAGGCACTTGTAGGAGTAGTTGCTATCAATATTATTGAGTTCGGTTTACTATTATTTTGAAGTTACTAAAAAATTTCAGAATTTTTCAGAGGAAGAAATATGCTTAGGAAAATGTTCCAAGGTGGTTCTTCAAGGAAGCAAGGACCCAGGCTTGCAATGCGTGATGCTGACGACGAGCCACCAAGAGACGCTCAGTGCGTCCTTGTGAATGGCCTTCTGAGAACTTTATGGATCGAGCAGGAATTAAGGAAGAATTCAACGCATATTTGCATAACGCTGATCTTGTGAGTTTCGAGGAAGAGAAGTGCAGCCAGTATCACAGCCTCACCAGTACCTTTGTGAGGAGGTTTGAATTTTCAACTTCACGTAATTCTCCAACTGTCCTGTTTGATCTTTACGATAATTCTTACACTATGGACTTCGAGGATTTTACCACTGCATGCAAACTTCCACAATGGGGTAGTATAAGGGATCCTCGCAAATCTGAATTTAGAGATTTTCTTGCTAGCATAACTGTAGGAGAATCTAGAGATATTACACAAGCTACCATAGGGAGCATTCACTTTCCTGCTATACATTATTTTGCTCTCTTCATAGGTAGATGCATCAATGGTAAAGATGAGGCATGTCACATGTCTGTCCCCGATCTCAGTATTCTTAGGAGTGCTGTGTTAGGAGACCAATCTTATAATTTGGGAGCCATTGTCGCACGTAGGTTGCACCTTAATAGATTTAATGGAGATTTCTTTGGTGGAATTTATGCAACCCGTGTAGCCATACGCGAAGATGATATTGAATTACCTACTGATTATCTAGATTTTAATGCTATGGTTCACCACCAGTTTGTCGAGAGGAACGAATCACCTCTCCAGTATCGACTAATCTTTGACAGACGTCGTGTTGTCTGTATTACTCTCCCTGCTCCTGCCTTCTTTGATTATCAGGCAAAAGGAAGATATACTATTACCAGAGAGGAGGTAGATGAGTACGAGAGGAGAGCGGAGGCCGTTCGTCGCCACGCTGCAGCTCAGCAGGTGATAGCCGCTGCATCGCAGTATGACCCCAGCAACTATTATGGATATCCGCCAAGCCAGCCGTGGCCATAGACCAACTTAGGACAAAATCCTAAGCTTGGGGGAGTACGTATTTCCCACCGACATTACATTTATGTTCACACACTCATTGCTAGATGTCGGTGCTCATACTTTTTCATTGTATCATCCATGCTAGTTTATTTCCCTTTTATGCTTTCTTCTTGTGTGTTTAATAAACCTTAAGAAAAACCAAAAAAATAGTTGTAGCTTTTAATCAGTTTAATTTCCATGCTTGTAGTAGTAATTAAAAAGAAAACCTAAAAATATTTCCTGTTCGTCTTTTGCTTGTTGGGAGCTTTCCCGTGTAAATAGTTTTATTTCTTTTCTTTTCTTTGGGGGTCGATAGGAGAAGACCATGATTAAATTGTTGAAGTGGCTCTTATATTCATTATTGTTTATCTGACAAAAGAGCCCATATTGCCTTGTCTTCTCCTGTTTATTGAATGCCTGCAGATTCTAGCTTAGTCCAATGCACGTGCACTATTATTATTATTCACATCGTTCGGTCGTGCAAGTGAAAGGCAATTATGACAATATATGATGGACTGACTGAGATGAGAAAATCTGGTATGAACTCGACCTCTTTTGTTTTTGTAAATATGATTAGTTCATCGTTCCTGATTCAGCCTATTATGAATAAACATGTTTGCAATGACAACTAGAGATCATAGTTTCTTGTGCCATACTTGATTAGCTATGAGTTATAATAGTTTACCTTGCGTGCCAACATGCTATTGAGATAGTTATGATGTGGTATGATAGGGCAGTATCCTCCTCTGAATGATTTAAGTGACTTGACTTGGCACATGTTCACGCATGTAGTTGAAACAAAATCAACATAGCCTTCACGATATTTATATTCATGGTGGATTATATCCTACTCATGCTTGCATTCGGTGTTGATTAATTTTAATGCATGTTCATGACTGTTGTCGCTCTCTAGATGGTCGCTTCCCAGTCTTTTGCTAGCCTTCACCTGTACTAAGCGGGAATACTGCTTGTGCATCCAAACTCCTTAAACCCCAAAGTTATTCCATATGAGTCCACTATACCTACCTATATACGGTATCTACCTGCCGTTCCAAGTAAATTTGTATGTGCCAAACTCTAAATCTTCAAATAAATATCCTGTTTTGTATGCTCGAATAGCTCATGTACTCCCTCTGTCCAGAAATACTTGTCATTAAAATGGATAAAAGGAGATGTATCTAGATGTATTTTAGTTCTAGATACATCTCTTTTCATCCATTTTGATGACAAGTATTTCCGGACGGAGGGAGTATCAATTAGGGCTGTCTATATCTTCCATGTTAGGCGGGTTATTCTCAAGAGGAGTGGACCCCGCTCCTCAGTCACGAGATAAATGGCTGGTCACCGGAATGCCCAGTCCCATGCTTTATGCAAACTAAATCAAAATAACTACAAACAAAACTCCCCCTGGGACTCTTGTTAGTTGGAGGCACTTGTTGTTTCGAGCAAGCCATGGATTGATGCTTGTTGGTGGAAGGGGGAGTATAAACTTTACCATTCTGTTTGGGAACCACCTATAATGTGTGTAGCATGGAAGATATCGCCATCTCTTGGTTGTTATGTTGACAATGAAAGTATACCGCTCAAAATATTATTCACCTCTATTTTAAAACCGAGCTCTGGCACCTCTACAAATCCCTGCTTCCCTCTGCGAAGGGCCTATCTATTTACTTTTATGCCGAGTCATCATCCTCTTATTAAAAAGCACCAGTTGGAGAGCACCGCTGTCATTTGCATTCATTACTGTTAGTTTACATTGAGTATGACTTGACTGGATCTCTTTTACCATGAATTACAATGTCTAGTCAATGCTTGGTCTTTAAAGGTGCTCTGCATTTATGTTTTGCGGTCTCAGAAAGGGCTAGCGAGATACCATCTTGTTATATCATATTATGATTGTTTTGAGAAAGTGTTGTCATCCAAGATTTATTATTATGGCTCGCTAGATGATTATTCTATTGATATGAGTAAACTTGAGACCTATGCGTTATTGTGAATGTGGTTAGTTATGATCTTTGCTGAAAACTTGAATGCTGGCTTTACATATTTACAACAACAAGAGCAAACAGAGTTTGTAAAATTGTCACTTTCAGTTTGTCAACTGAATTGCTTGAGCACAAGCAAAGGTTTAAGCTTGGGGGAGTTGACACGTCTCCATCATATCTACTTTTCCAAACACTTTTGCCCTTATTTGGACTCTAACTTGCATGATTTGAATGGAACTAACCCGGACTGACGATGTTTTCAACAGAATTACCATGGTGTTATTTATGTGCAGGAGAAAACGTTCTCGGAATGACCTGAAACTTCACGGAGCCACTTTTCAGAAAATATGAAAAATACCTGCAAAAGATGAAGGCCAGGGGGCCCACCACCTCTCCACGAGGGTGGGGGGCGCTCCTGCCCCCTAGGGCGCGCCCCCTACCTCGTGGGCCCACTGTTGCCTCTCCGACTCCAACTCCATATATTGTGTTTCGGGGAGAAAAAAATTAGAGAGAAGAAATCATTGCATTTTACGATACAGAGCCGCCGCCAAGCCCTAAAACCTCTCGGGAGGGCTGATCTAGAGTCCGTTCGGGGTTCCGGAGAGGGGAATCCGTCGCCATTGTCATCATCAACCATCCTCCATCACCAATTTCATGATGCTCACCGCCGTGCGTGAGGTAATTCCATCGTAGGCTTGCTGGACGGTGATGGGTTGGATGGGATCTATCATGTAATCGAGTTAGTTTTGTTAGGGTTTGATCCCTAGTGTCCACTATGTTCTGAGATTGATATTGCTATGACTTTGCTATGCTTAATGCTTGTCACTAGGGCCCGAGTGCCATGATTTCAGATCTGAACCTATTATGTTTTCATCAATGTATGAGTGTTCTTGATCCTATCTTGCAAGTCTATAGTCACCTATTATGTGTTATGATCCGTTAACCCCGAAGTGACAATAATCGGGATACTTACCGGTGATGACCGTAGTTTGAGGAGTTCATGTATTCACTGTGTGTCAATGCTTTGTTCCGGTTCTCTATTAAAAGGAGGCCTTAATATCCCTTAGTTTCCGTAAGGACCCCGCTGCCACGGGAGGGTAGGACAAAAGATGTCATGCAAATTCTTTTCCATAAGCACGTATGACTATGTTCGGAATACATGCCTACATTATATCAATGATCTGGAGCTAGTTCTGTGTCACCCTAGGTTATGACTGTTACATGATGAACCGCATCCGGCATAATTCTCCATCACTGATCCATTGCCTACGAGCTTTCCATATATTGTTCTTCGCTTATTTACTTTCCCGTTGCTATTGCTATCATCACTACAAAATACCAAAAACATTACTTTTACTACTGTTACCTTTTACTACCGTTATCACTACTATCATATTACTTTGCTACTAAATACTTCGCTGCAGATATTAAGTTTCCAGGTGTGGTTGAATTGACAACTCAGCTGCTAATACTTGAGAGTATTCTTTGGCTCCCCTTGTGCCGAATCAATAAATTTGGGTTGAATACTTTACCCTCGAAAACTGTTGTGATCCCCTATACTTGTGGGTTATCAGCTATTAAAGATTTGAATAATATAATCCGGTTTGGAAAACCGGTTCCTATGATATTGAATCATACTGCCGGTTTAGGATACTTGTGCAGTAAGGGTGATAACCCAATCTTTAGAAGCCAAAACTTCCAAATGTTTATGATTGTCATATATGGCGACTTATCATCCAAAGTCAAGTCGGGTTAATCGAAACCACATATATGGAGTATTCAGTGTGAGGACTTAGTCGTGAGGACTGTCGTGGAATTACCACGACAGATGTCCTAGTGTGAGTACTTAGTCATGAGGCCAGCGCATCTTTGTAGTAGCTTGAGAGGGGTTGAGCGGAATCGAGAGACGCAACACAAGACAAGGATTTAGACAGCTTCGGGCCTCGGGAAACATCATCCGGTAATAGCCCTACATGTTGTTTGTGGCTAGATCTCATTATGCTCATGAGAGAGTCGCCGCATAAGCCGGCTCCCCCTTTGTGTCTAGCCCTAGAGATTGTTTCTTGTCCCTCTTGGGGTGCCCTCCCCTCCTTATATATGTTGAAGGGGCGGGTTATATGACTAGTCCTAGTAGGATTTGGATTACTCTATTATAAGTGGAGTCCTAGTCTTGCTTCCTTTGTAGGAGAATATTCCTTATGTCTTTCCTCTTAACTCGACCCATCATAACATGAGCCGGCCTTCTAGGCCTTGGGCCTTGTCATCCATCTGAAACACCCGCCGGGTCACCAATGAGTCTTCAGGCTCGTGAGTCGTCACACTAGTGAACCGCCAGACATGTGAGTCGCCAATCCTCTGGCGGGTTACCAATGAAACGCCAAGTCCGTCCGGGTCATACCGCAGGGTATATCCCCGACAAGAACAGTCCCATAGGCTCTTGTGTGAGAGCATAGGATCTGGTGCAGAGGTATTCATAAGGTGCAGAAGAGCGTGGTAGCAGGCATCGTCGATATGGCTTCGTTTCGATGATGTAGCAAAAGTGAACGTAGGGTAGATGCTGTTGATGTGAGAGTCCTGGCACGGTTGCTATGTAAATGGTGAATGTGTTAGGAAGTTATTTATGAAGATCAAATAAAACAGAGGTGCAACAAGGCAAAGAAGTAAAGACAGCGGTCATACCGATGATTAGTACTATTTGGTTGCGTTCATGAAGTGCCTAGACAGTGATCATGTCATTGATGGTAGGCGCAGTTCGCTGTACGTCGATCAGAATGTTAGCTGTCCTTACAGTCACATCTGGGTCTGGATGAAGCACCATGGTGGAATCTATCTCTATGTCCACAACCTTTGCAAGCAGGCTCTTTGCAATCGCAGCCGGGCTGTTGCACTAAACTATGCATCGATATGATTCACATGTTAGCAGTAGTTTAGCGTTTTTGTCCAGGATCTCCATGTAGCAGAACTGTGCAAGAAGTTTCATCAGCTTCTGCGTGCAAAAATGCGCCGGGATCCTGTTGATCATGAGCTGGGCACAGGTGGTGAGTGTGTTGTTGATGGAGCCAATATCTGGGCTCCATGGGGTGACATGTGCCATGGATGTGAGCTCTGTTGATAGAATTTTGCTTTGGATTGCTGCACCTGCTGCGTTGTCTGGTAGTATAATGATCTGCTGATCTTTGCTCATTGTGTTGATCCTGATGTCTCTTAGATCTAAACCTAGGTAGAGGTAGTATACATCTTTCCATAGTGCGTCGGCTTGCTTGGAGGTGCCTGAGACGACAACCGTTGTGGATAGCTCCTTTATGATCTGCTCATCAACCAATTCTGGTGGAAGAAAGCAGACAACTTCGTTGGTGTTGTATGTATTCTCATACCTAGGAACTTGTGTGATTGGCATGTATGTAGCGCCTTCATCCTGCTTGTAGACGTAGTGGCGGTAGTGGATATGTAGACGATATGTATGAACCTTTCTGTATGGCTGTGTATCCATGCACATTCCTGGATCAGCTTTGGTTACTGGAATGCAGAGCAGGATCGAAGCTGGTACAAGAATTCTGTGCTAAGCCCATGTTGTGCATATGTAGGTTTTGATGTGTATTCGATGATCCGTGTGATTTGTGATGTGCTCCACTGCACAATAGGGACTGAGAATATGCTCTACAGCTGCTGCTGACCAAACATGTAAGGGAAGATTTGTGATAGAGACACGAAGTCATTGCTCCGCAACATCAAAACCCAGTTCATCTATTGGGAGCCACTGTTTGAACTTGAGACTGCCTGCTTGTGTTATGCACTCCATGCAACCGGTAAGCAGCTGGTATCCTAGAGGGGCGTCAGTGTCGTTTGTGAAAGAGAAGATTGCCTCTTTGTCTGATGCAGCATGGGCTGTGATCGTCCCTCGATCACAAATTAATGGATGTATCTTGTTGAGCAATTCTTCCAAAGTGAACCCATTTACCGCTGCGTGGACCCTTGTTGCTACCAAAGGGAACCCGATGGAGTAGAATGGACGGGCCTGAAGCTGCATCTGAGCGATGTAGCACTCCCTGTATCTGACTTGCAATGGTTGCTGTATTTGAAATGTAAAGAGACATCAGTTCTTAGAAGTGATCGGAAGAACAATGTGTAGATGCACGTGCGCTTCTTTACAGATGTTAAACTTATGTAAGTAAGGAGAAAGTAAGATCAAGGTATGAACAGATGAAGAGGGAAGTAGATACTACTTTTAGTGTGTGTATAACTTTAGTTCAAGTTTTAATTTGTTTGTATGGTATAGTGTACTGTACTGGCAGATGTATTGCAAGCAATTCGTGCTGAATTACTTGTTCTGCAATATCATTTTCTGTAAGGAACAAATTTAATGACAGAACGCAGAAGGTGACAAGAAGAACATATCCAATTGTTCACATGTGGTTTGGAAGGCTTTGTTCTTCCTGCATGTACTGTTTGCTAAGTATAGATTTAACAAGTTTCTTATTTAGTTGTACCTTAATTATAAAATACATATATTGACGAAAGGAACGTGTGTCATAGCAGATAATGAAATTGCAAGTATTGTTTCATTTGAAATATTTGCAATTTGGAAGGAGAATAGGGAAAATAGGGAAAAAATGTTTATTATTTTTCGTGTTTGTAGTCTACGTGTAATACTTGTGAATAGTTATATTTCAGAAGAAAATGTATTCATATCTTAAGTTTATTTAAAGAATGCTAATCAGTAAAGAAATTCGGAATTAATAAATAAAAGAGTAGGCTGCAGCTATAAGAGAAGTTCGTACCTTTTCTAAAATATACATTTTGACGGAAGTAAAGTGTGTCATCGTATGTAATGAAGTTGCAAGTATTGTTTGGTTTGAAATGTTTTCCATTTGCATGGAGAACAGGGAAAATAGAGGCAAAATATTTTATTATTCCTCGTGTTTGTAGTCTATGTGTAATACTTTTAAATAATTATGTTTTAGAAGAAAATGTATTTATATGTTAATTTTATTTAAAGCATTGCAAATTAGTAACGAACTTTTGAATTAGTAAAAAAATAGTTGACTGCAGCTATAAGAGAAGTTCCTACCTTTTCTATAGACAAGTATTGAACTTGGTTGCAAAATAGACGGAGAACATGTTTAGCAAATAATAATATTAATTTTTTTCATTGGTGAACTGTGAAGGGCATAAGTTAGATACTTTAGTGTATATTGATGTTGGAAGATAAGAAATGCTTTGCTGTTCATGCCATAAGAATGTAATGAACGTCTTACAGGTTAAAGGTGGCACTTAGGATATAAATCTTGCTATTGTATTACTATCATGAGTCATTAATGTAATGAAAGGTAAAACCGTTTGGACAGTCAACTGGTACTTTTGCTAAGTATGTGTACAGTAAATCTACCTGAGATTAGAAAATTCCATGGCTGGGAGTTCATTCCAAAACATGAGTGTATGAAATGGCGAGGATGGAATTTGTAGGTAGGAAGTATGAATGAAAATGCGAGTGGAAGAATCGTATCTTGTATGGATCGGTTCTTGAGTGAAAGAGCTTAGTTTTGTAATAAGATTTGCTTGTTATTTTTTTTCCAGGAGGAAAGTGAGCTATACTTGTTCAGCTGAAGAGCAGGTTGATTGCAGAGCGGCGGGAATCAAGAAGGAAGAGAGTAAATGCAGAGGATGTGCGTGTGAAGTCACGTTAAGTACTGATGATCTTGATCATGGCTGACCGACAACGCGAGAGGGACTATGTGGTTTTCCTTCTCCTCGTGAGCTCCGGTTGGAGAGAAGTGAAAGTGATTGTGGTAGTGGTAAGAGAGGAAGTGGGGAAGGCAGCGCTTAATTAGAGGAGCGGCTGAGGCGTGTATTCCAATGGTGAACAGGGTTCATGAGGCTTTGTGTCTATATGTACCACCTGTCTTGAACTCTATCTGTGTTCGGTGCATGAGCTTGGTTCATATAGATACTGCTTGGAGGAAGGAAGCTGTGTACACCTAGCCTGATAAGAGCAAGTGTGGGACCCATTCCGACAAGGGGCGGTTGAGTGTGTGTGTGTGTGGCATCGTCTCTTTTCCTGGTAGTGTTCTGCTTGTAACGGTGACGGTGTCTGATACGTGGGTTGTGGGTATACGTGCTATCTGTTTTGTATGTGCGGCAAGCGGTAGAATAAATAGAAGTTATGGAAGTTAGACATCAGATGTCCTGAATTATTTGGGCAAATATTTAGGAAGTTAGGCAATAAAAATAAGGAATGATGTATGCTTGGTTTGTTAATGTTTAGGAAGGAGGCGGTAAAATTAAGTGTCGATTTGGAGAGAAAAAGTGTCATGTCATGTTTGAGCTGGACGACGCCGATGCATTCATCTCCTGCTCGGCGCGCCAACGAAGGGGTTGTTCATCCGCCACCGCATTCGGGCAGCAAACGAACCGCACCGGCTCCTGTGAGGCAGTGACGACACACGTTGCAGGGCAACCATGCGCCATTTGGACAGACACAATGGATTTTTGGTGGAAGGACAGGAAGTGCTGTTGTTGGCTGGCCTTCTCTCGGTAACGTCCACCGCTGTGAGGGATGTTCTCATGTGCCGCGGTCGCTGCCTCACATGGCAGGCACATCACATCATGTTTGAGTTGGACAACACCCATGCATTCATTTCCTGCTCGGTGCGCCAACGAAGGCCTTGTGCATTCACCATCGTGTTCGGGTGGCGAATGGACTACACCTGTTGCGGTGAGGTAGCGGTGACAGACCTTGCAAAGCAACCATGTGCCATTTAGACAAATGCAATGGATTTTGGACGGCAGGATTGGAAGTGCTCCCATCGGCTGGCCTCCTCCCGGGAGTAACGGAGCGCAAGTGGGACAGTGACTAGGCATGCCTCAAGTAATTGATTTCACAATCAGATATTTCAAAATAGAAACTTCAAATCCATACTATTATGCCTAAGTTGGTGCACCATACAGGGCCAAATGCAACACCACCTTGGTAATGTCCACCGCCGTGAGGGATGTTCTCGTGTGCCGCGGTCGCTGCCTCACATGGCAGGCACATCACTGTTGGGTTTCGTAGTAATTTCAAAAAATTTCCTACGCTCACGCAAGATCATGTGATGCATAGCAACGAGAGGGGAGAGTGTTATCTACGTACCCAACGCAGACCGACTGCGGAAGCGCTGACACGACGTAGAGGAAGTAGTCGTACGTCTTCACGATCCAACCGATCAAGTACCGAAACTACGGCACCTCCGAGTTCGAGCACACGTTCAGCTCGATGACGATCCCCGGACTCCGATCCAGCAAAGTGTCGGGGAAGAGTTCCGTCAGCACGACGGCGTGGTGACGATCTTGATGCACTACAGCAGCAGGGCTTCGCCTAAACTCCGCTACAGTATTATCGAGGAATATGGTGGCTGGGGGCACCGCACACGGCTAAGGAATAGATCACGTGGATCAACTTGTGTGTTTCTGGGGTGCCTCTGCCTCAGTATATAAAGGAACAAAAGGGGGGGAGGCTGGCCGGCCACATAGGGCGCGCCAGGAGAGTCCTACTCCCTCTGGGAGTAGGATCCCCCCCCCCAATCCTAGTTGGAATAGGACTCCTTGAGGGGGAAAGAGAGAGAGGGGGCCGGCCACCTCTCCTAGTCCTAATAGGACTAGGGGAAGGGGGGAGGCGCACAGCCACCTTGTGCTGCCCCTTTCTCCTTTCCACTAAAGCCCACTAAGGCCCATATAGCTCCCAGGGGGTTCCGGTAACCTCCCGGTACTCCGGTAAAATCCCGATTTCACCCGGAACACTTCTGATATCCAAACATAGGCTTCCAATATATCAATCTTTACGTCTCGACCATTTCGAGACTCCTCATCATGTCCCCGATCTCATCCGGGACTCCGAACTCCTTCGGTACATCAAAACTCATAAACTCATAATATAACTGTCATCGAACCTTAAGCGTGCGGACCCTACGGGTTCGAGAACAATGTAGACATGACCGAGACACGTCTCCGGTCAATAACCAATAGCGGGACCTGGATGCCCATATTGGCTCCTACATATTCTACGAAGATCTTTATCGGTCAGACCGCATAACAACATACGTTGTTCCCTTTGTCATCGGTATGTTACTTGCCCGAGATTCGATCGTCAGTATCCAATACCTAGTTCAATCTCGTTACCGCAAGTCTCTTTACTCGTTCCGTAATACATCATCTCACAACTAACATATTAGTTGCAATGCTTGCAAGGCTTATGTGATGTGCATTACCGAGAGGGCCCAGAGATACCTCTCCGACAATCGGAGTGACAAATCCTAATCTCGAAATACGCCAACCCAACATGTACCTTTGGAGACACCTGTAGTACTCCTTTATAATCACCCAGTTACCTTGTGACGTTTGGTAGTACCCAAAGTGTTCCTCCGGTAAACGGGAGTTACATAATCTCATAGTTATAGGAACATGTATAAATCATGAAGAAAGCAATAGCAACATACTAAACGATCGGGTGCTAAGCTAATGGAATGGGTCATGTCAATCAGATCATTCAACTAATGATGTGACCCCGTTAATCAAATAACAACTCCTTTGTCTATGGTTAGGAAACATAACCATCTTTGATTAACGAGCTAGTCAAGTAGAGGCATACTAGTGACACTCAGTTTGTCTATGTATTCACACATGTATTATGTTTCCGGTTAATACAATTCTAGCATGAATAATAAACATTTATCATGAAATAAGGAAATAAATAATAAATTTATTATTGCCTCTAGGGCATATTTCCTTCAGTCTCCCACTTGCACTAGAGTCAATAATCTAGATCACATCAGTATGTGATTAACATCGATAGTTCACATCATCATGTGATTAACACCCATAGTTCACATCGCCATGTGACCAACACCCAAAGGGTTTACTAGATTCGGTAATCTAGTTCATATCGCTATGCGATTAACACCCAAAGAGTACTAAGGTGTGATCATGTTTTGCTTGTGAGAGAATCTTAGTCAACGGTCTTTCACATTCAGATCCGTTATGTATTTTGCAATTTTCTATGTCTACAATGCTCTGCACGGAGCTACTCTAGCTAATTGCTCCCACTTTCAATATGTATCTAGATCGAGACTTAGAGTCATCCATATCAGTGTCAAAACTTGCATCGACGTAACCCTTTACGGCGAACCTTTTTTTCACCTCCATAATCGAGAAACATACCCTTATTCCACTAAGGATAAATTTTGACCGCTGTCCAGTGATCTACTCCTAGATCACTATTGTACTCCCATGCCAATCAGTGTAGGGTATACACTAGATCTGGTACACAGCATGGCATACTTTATAGAACCTATGACTGAGGCATAGGGAATGACTTTCATTCTCTTTCTATCTTCTGCCGTGATCGGGCTTTGAGTCTTACTCAACTTCACACCTTGTAACACAGGCAAGAACTCTTTCTTTGACTGCTCCATTTTGAACTACTTCAAAATCTTGTCAAGGTTTGTACTTATTGAAAAATTTATCAAGCGTCTTGATCTATCTCTATAGATCTTGATGCTCAATATGTAAGCAGCTTCACCGAGGTATTTCTTTGAAAAACTCCTTTCAAACACTCCTTTATGCTTTGCAGAATAATTCTACATTATTTCCGATCAACAATATGTCATTCACATATACTTATCAGAAATGTTGTAGTGCTCCCACTCACTTTCTTGTAAATACAGGCTTCACCGTAAGTCTGTATAAAACTATATGCTTTGATCAACTTATCAAAGCGTATATTCCAACTCCGAGATTCTTGCACCAGTCCATAGATGGATCGCTGGAGCTTGCATATTTAGTTAACACCTTTAGGATCGACAAAACCTTCTAGTTGCATCGTATACAACTCTTCTTTAGTAAATCCATTAAGGAATGCAGTTTTGTTTATCCATTTGCCAGATTTCATAAAATGCGGCAATTGCTAACATGATTCGGACAGACTTAAGCATAGATACGAGTGAGAAACTCTCATCATAGTCAACACCTTGAACTTGTCGAAACCCTTTTGCGACAATTCCAGCTTTGTAGATAGTAACACTACTATCAGCGTCCGTCTTCCTCTTGAAGATCCATTTATTTTCTATGGCTTGCCGATCATTGGGCAAGTCAACCAAAGTCCATACTTTGTTGTCATACATGGATCCCATCTCAGATTTCATGGCCTCAAGCCATTTTGCGGAATTTGGGCTCATCATCGCTTCCTCATAGTTCGTAAGTTCGTCATGGTCAAGTAACATGACCTCCAGAATAGGATTACTGTACCACTCTGGTACGGATCTTACTCTGGTTTACCTACGAGATTTGGTAGTAACTTGATCTGAAGTTACATGGTCATCATCATTAGCTTCCTCACTAATTGGTGTAGTAGTCACAGGAACAGATTTCTGTGATGAACTATTTTCCAATAAGGTAGAAGGTACAATTACCTTATCAAGTTTTCTATTTTCCTCCCACTCACTTCTTTTGAGAGAAACTCCTTCTCTAGAAAGGATCCATTCTTAGCAAGAATGTCTTGCCTTCGGATCTGTGATAGAAGGTGTACCCAACTGTCTCCTTTGGGTATCCTATGAAGACATATTTCTCTGATTTGAGTTTGAGCTTATCGAGATGAAACTTTTTCACATAAGCATCGCAACTCCAAACTTTAAGAAACGACAGCTTAGGTTTCTTGCCAAACCATAGTTCACACGGTGTCGTCTCAACGGATTTAGATGGTGCCCTATTTAACGTGAATGCAGCTGTCTATAATGCATAACCCCAAAACGATAGTGGTAGATCGGTAAGAGACATCATAGATCGCACTATATCTAATAAAGCTCGGTTATGACGTTCGGACACACC
The DNA here is from genome assembly GCF_003073215.2 of Triticum urartu. Taxonomy (NCBI): domain Eukaryota; kingdom Viridiplantae; phylum Streptophyta; class Magnoliopsida; order Poales; family Poaceae; genus Triticum; species Triticum urartu. Next base: position 427,569,505 of record NC_053026.1, read on the forward strand.
ATTACACTATGGTGTTCCAGGTGGTGTGAGTAGTGAAACTATTTCACATTGTTTTAATTGAAGGCCAAACTCGTAACTCAAATATTTTACCTCTGCGATCATATCGTAGAAACTTTTATTTTCTTGTCACGATGATTTTCCACTTCACTCTGAAATTCTTTGAACTGTTCAAATGTTTCAGACTTATGTTTCATCAAGTAGATATCCCCATATCTGCTCAAATCATCTGTGAAGGTCAGAAAATAATGATACCTGCTGCAAGCCTTAATATTCATCGGACCACATACATCAGTATGTATGATTTCCAACAAATCTATTGCTTGCTTCATTGTTCCGGAGAAAGGCGTTTTAGTTATCTTGCCCATAAGGCATGGTTCGCAAGCATCAAGTGATTCATAATCAAGTGATTCCAAAAGCCCATCAGCATGGAGTTTCTTCATGCGCTTTACACCAATATGACCTAAACGGCAGTGCTACAAATAAGTTGCACTATCATTATTAACTTTGCATCTTTTGGTTTCAATATTATGATTATGTGTATCACTATGATCGAGATCCAACGAACTATTTTCATTGGGTGTGTAACCATATAAGGTTTTATTCATGTAAACAGAACAACAATTTATTCTCTTACTTAAATGAATAACCGTATTACAATAAACATGATCAAATCATATTCATGCTCAACGCAAACACCAAATAACACTTATTTAGGTTCAACACTAATCCCGAAATTATAGGGAGTGTGCGATGATGATCATATCAATCTTGGAACCACTTCCAACACACATCGTCACTTCACCCTTAACTAGTCTCTGTTTATTCTGCAACTCCCGTTTCGAGTTACTAATCTTAGCAACTGAACTAGTATCAAATACTGAGGGTTTGCTATAAACACTAGTAAAGTACACATCAATAACATGTATATCAAATATACTTATGTTCACTTTGCCATCCTTCTTATCCGCCAATCACTTGGGGTAGTTCCGCTTCCAGTGACCAGTCCCTTTGCAGTAGAAGCACTTAGTCTCAGGCTTAGAACCAGACTTGGGCTTCTTCACTTGAGCAGCAACTTGCTTGTCGTTCTTCTTGAAGTTCCCCTTCTTCCCTCTGCCCTTTTCTTGAAACTAGTGGTCTTGTCTACCATCAACACTTGATGTTTTTCTCGATTTCTACCTTCGTCAATTTCAGCATTACGAAGAGCTTGGGAATCGTTTTCGTTATCCCTTGCATATTATAGTTCATCACGAAGTTCTACTAACTTGGTGATGGTGACTAGAGAATTCTGTCAATCACTATCTTATCTGGAAGATTAACTCCCACTTGATTCAAGCGATTGTAGTACTCAGACAATCTGGGCACATGCTCACTAGTTGAGCGATTCTCCTCCATCTTTTAGCTATAGAACTTGTTGGAGACTTCATATCTCTCAACTCGGGTATTTGCTTGAAATATTAACTTCAACTCCTGGAACATCTCATATGGTCCATGACGTTCAAAACATCTTTGAAGTCCCGATTCTAAGCCATTAAGCATGGTGCACTAAACTATCAAGTAGTCATCATATTGAGCTAGCCAAACGTTCATAACGTCTGCATCTACTCCTGCAATGGGTCTGTCACCTAGCGGTGCATCAAGGACATAATTCTTCTGTGCAGCAATGAGGATAAACCTCAGATCACGGATCCAATCTGCATCATTGCTACTAACATCTTTCAACACAATTTTCTCTAGGAACATATCAAAATAAACACAGGGAAGCAACAACGCGAGCTATTGATCTACAACATAGATATGCTAATACTACCAGGACTAAGTTCATGATAAATTAAAGTTCAATTAATCATATTACTTAAGAACTCCCACTTAGATAGACATCCCTTTAATCTTCTAAGTGATTACGTGATCCAAATCAACTAAACCATAACCGATCATCACGTGAGATGAAGTAGTTTTCAATGGTGAACATCGTTATGTTGATCATATCTACTATATGATTCACGCTCGACCTTTAGGTCTCCGTGTTCCGAGGCCATATCTGCATATGCTAGGCTCGTCAAGTTTAACCTGAGTATTCTGCGTGTGCAAAACTGGCTTGCACCCGTTGTAGATGGACGTAGAGCTTATCACACCCGATCATCACGTGGTGTCTGGGCACGACGAACTTTGGCAACGGTGCATACTCAGGGAGAACACTTCTTGATAATTTAGTGAGAGATCATCTTATAATGCTACCGTCAATCAAAGCAAGATAAGATGCATAAAAGGATAAACATCACATGCAATCAATATAAGTGATATGATATGGCCATCATCATCTTGTGCTTGTGATCTCCATCTCCGAAGCACCGTTGTGACCACCATCGTCACCGGAGTGACACCTTGATCTCCATCGTAGCATCGTTGTCGTCTCGCCAATCTTATGCTTCCACGACTATCACTACCGTTTAGTAATAAAGTAAAGCATTACATCACGATTGCATTGCATACAATAAAGCGACAACCATATGGCTCCTGCTAGTTGCCGATAACTCGGTTACAAAACATGATCATCTCATACAATAAAATTCAGCATCATGCCTTGACCATATCACATCACAACATGCCCTGCAAAAACAAGTTAGACGTCCTCTACTTTGTTGTTGCAAGTTTTACGTGGCTGCTACGGGCTTAAGAACGAACCAATCTCACCTACGCATCAAAACCACAAATGATAGTTTGTCAAATAGACTCCGTTTTAACCTTCGCAAGGACCGGGCGTAGCCACACTTGGTTCAACTAAAGCTGGAGAGACAGTCGCCCGCAAGCCACCTATGTGCAAAGCACGTCGGGGAAACCGGTCTCGCGTAAGCGTACGCGTAATGTTGGTCTGGGTCGTCTCGTCCAACAATGCCGCCGAACCAAAGTATGACATGCTGGTAGGCAGTATGACTTATATCGCCCACAACTCACTTGTGTTCTACTCGTGCATATAACATCAACATAATAACCTAGGCTCGGATGCCACTGTTGGGTTTCGTAGTAATTTCAAAAAAATTCCTACGCTCACGCAAGATCATGTGATGCATAGCAACAAGAGGGGAGAGTGTTATCTACGTACCCAATGCAGACCGACTGCGGAAGCGCTGACACGACGTAGAGGAAGTAGTCGTACGTCTTCACGATCCAACCGATCAAGTACCGAAACTACGGCACCTCCGAGTTCGAGCACACGTTCAGCTCGATGACGATCCCCGGACTCCGATCCAGCAAAGTGTCGGGGAAGAGTTCCGTCAGCACGACGGCGTGGTGACGATCTTGATGCACTACAGCAGCAGGGCTTTGCCTAAACTCCGCTACAGTATTATCGAGGAATATGGTGGCTGGGGGCACCGCACACGGCTAAGGAATAGATCACGTGGATCAACTTGTGTGTTTCTGGGGTGCCTCTGCCTCAGTATATAAAGGAACAAAAGGGGGGGAGGCTGGCCGGCCACATAGGGCGCGCCAGGAGAGTCCTACTCCCTCTGGGAGTAGGATTCCCCCCCCCCAATCCTAGTTGGAATAGGACTCCTTGAGGGGGAAAGAGAGAGAGGGGGCCGGCCACCTCTCCTAGTCCTAATAGGACTAGGGGAAGGGGGGAGGCGCACAGCCACCTTGTGCTGCCCCTTTCTCCTTTCCACTAAAGCCCACTAAGGCCCATATAGCTCCCAGGGGGTTCCGGTAACCTCCCGGTACTCCGGTAAAATCCCGATTTCACCCGGAACACTTCCGATATCCAAACATAGGCTTCCAATATATCAATCTTTACATCTCGACCATTTCGAGACTCCTCGTCATGTCCCCGATCTCATCTGGGACTCCGAACTCCTTCGGTACATCAAAACTCATAAACTCATAATATAACTGTCATCGAAACCTTAAGCGTGCGGACCCTACGGGTTCGAGAACAATGTAGACATGACCGAGACACGTCTCCGGTCAATAACCAATAGCGGGACCTGGATGCCCATATTGGCTCCTACATATTCTACGAAGATCTTTATCAGTCAGACCGCATAACAACATACGTTGTTCCCTTTGTCATCGGTATGTTACTTGCCCGAGATTCGATCGTCGGTATCCAATACTTAGTTCAATCTTGTTACCGGCAGGTCTCTTTACTCATTCCGTAATACATCATCTCACAACTAACATATTAGTTGCAATGCTTGCAAGGCTTATGTGATGTGCATTACCGAGAGGGCCCAGAGATACCTCTCCGACAATCGGAGTGACAAATCCTAATCTCGAAATACGCCAACCCAACATGTACCTTTGGAGACACCTGTAGTACTCCTTTATAATCACCCAGTTACCTTGTGATGTTTGGTAGTACCCAAAGTGTTCCTCCGGTAAACGGGAGTTACATAATCTCATAGTTATAGGAACATGTATAAGTCATGAAGAAAGCAATAACAACATACTAAACGATCGGGTGCTAAGCTAATGGAATGGGTCATGTCAATCAGATCATTCAACTAATGATGTGACCCCGTTAATCAAATAACAACTCCTTTGTCTATGGTTAGGAAACATAACCATCTTTGATTAACGAGCTAGTCAAGTAGAGGCATACTAGTGACACTCAGTTTGTCTATGTATTCACACATGTATTATGTTTCCGGTTAATACAATTCTAGCATGAATAATAAACATTTATCATGAAATAAGGAAATAAATAATAACTTTATTATTGTCTCTAGGGCATATTTCCTTCAATCACATCATGTTTGAGTTGGACGACGCCCATGCATTCATTTCCTGCTTGGCGCGCCAATGAAGGCCTTGTGCATTCGCCATCGCGTTCGGGTGGCGAATGGACTACACCTGTTGCGGTGAGGTAGCAGTGACAGACCTTGCAGCGCAACCATGTGCCATTTAGACAAATGCAATGGATTTTGGACGACAGGACTGGAAGTGCTCCCGTGGGCAGGCGTCCTCCTGGGAGTAACGGAGCGCAAGCCGGACAGTGACTGGGCACGCCTCAAGTAATTGATTTCACAAATGAAGTGCAAGTGCGCGGTCATGTCATCCTCGGGTCGCGTGGAATGAGTTCGGCGTCAATGAATCTGGAGGTATAGGATTCATGCTCTTTGTCGTCCATGTTAGAGAAGGCAGAGATTGTCGTATGAGAGTTTTCTTGGTGAAGGGGAGTGGAGTGGTTAGGGTTTGGTCAGTGGAGAGAATGGGGACGAATATATCTAGGTTGAAGTGCGCTAGCATGGGCAGTACCGTACGTGGCGGATGTGCCCGATCATGCATGGGCCACGTCATATCCGTTCCGTATTTTCGATGGATATGAAGATTGCCGCTAAGCCCGAGCGTTTCAACTCGCTTTTAGTGGCATGTCTGAGTTGTTTTCTTTTTTAAACAGTTAGTGACCAGACTGTCGTCCCGGGTGTATTATCAGGGTTTGAGGCACCCGGTTCTAGATGTTGTAATGTATTAAAAAAATTTGCTCTTACATCTGAAGAAAAGAGAAATATTTTGTAAAGTATATGTGTGAAAATATTTAAATAATTATGATTTTGATCTGATGCAAATAATCTCCAAAAGGAAAACGAGAAAACATGGTGTTGATACAAGAATTTACCGAATGGATGTAATTTGGAGCGATGTAGTAAATGATTATGGAGAGTCGGCCTGGTAGGTGCCGTTATGTCTCAGTTAGACACCGATGTGAAATGTCTGGTGTGGTTTAACTGCGATGTGATTTGTAGAGTGCATACTGATGCTGGAGAGTGGTTGCAAATACATTAGCCTTGGTTATTGACACGTGGCGTCTGGAGAGAGGTGGAATCGGAAGAGGCGAGTGTTGGAAATATGCCCTAGAGGCAATAATAAATTGATTATTATTATATTTCCTTGTTCATGATAATCGTTTATTATCCATGCTAGAATTGTATTGATAGGAAACTCAGATACATGTGTGGATACATAGACAACACCATGTCCCTAGTAAGCCTCTAGTTGACTAGCTCGTTGATCAATAGATGGTTATGGTTTCCTGACCATGGACATTGGATGTCGTTGATGACGGGATCACATCATTAGGAGAATGATGTGATGGACAAGACCCAATCCTAAGCCTAGCACATAGATCGTGTAGTTCGTTTGCTAAAGCTTTTCTAATGTCAAGTATCATTTCCTTAGACCATGAGATTGTGCAACTCCCGGATACCGTAGGAATACTTTGGGTGTGCCAAACGTCACAACGTAACTGGGTGGCTATAAAGGTGCACTATGGGTATCTCCGAAAGTGTCTGTTGGGTTGGCACGAATCGAGACTGGGATTTGTCACTCCGTGTAAACGGAGAGGTATCTCTGGGCCCACTCGGTAGGACATCATCATAATGTGCACAATGTGACCAAGGAGTTGATCATGGGATGATGTGTTACGAAACGAGTAAAAGAGACTTGCCGGTAACGAGATTGAACAAGGTATCGGGATACCGACGATCGAATCTCGGGCAAGTACAATACCGCTAGACAAAGGGAATTGTATACGTGATTGATCGAATCCTCGACATCGTGGTTCATCCGATGAGATCATCGTGGAACATGTGGGAACCAACATGGGTATCCAGATCCCGCTGTTGGTTATTGACCGGAGAACGTCTCGGTCATGTCTGCATGGTTCCCGAACCCGTAGGGTCTACACACTTAAGGTTCGATGCCGCTAGGGTTATAAAGGAAGTTTGTATGTGATTACCGAATGTTGTTCGGAGTCCCGGATGAGATCCCAGACATCACGAGGAGTTCCGGAATGGTTCGGAGGTAAAGATTTATATATGGGAAGTCCTATTTTGGTCACCGGAAAAGTTTTGGGTTTTATCGGTAACGTACTGGGACCACCGGGAGGGTCCCGGGGGTCCACCAAGTGGGGCCACCAGCCCCAGAAGGTTGCGTGGGCCAAGTGTGGGAGGGGACCAGCCCCAGGTGGGCTGGTGCGCCCCCCCCCCCACCAAGGCCCAAGGCGCAGGGAGAGTGGGAGGGGGCAAACCCTAGGTCCAGATGGGCCTTAAGGCCCACCCTAGGTGCGCCCCCCCTCTCTCCCCCCTTGGCCGCACCCTAGATGGGTTTTGGGGGCTGCCGCCCCCCTAGGGAGGGAACCCTAGATGGGGGCGCAGCCCCTCCCCTTCCCCTATATATACTTGAGGTTAGGGGGCTGCAACACACACGATTTGATCTCTCCCTGGCGCAGCCCTACCCCTCTCCCTCCTCGTCTCTTGCGATGCTTGGCGAAGCCCTGCTGGAGTACCACGCTCCTCCACCACCACCACGCCGTTGTGCTGCTGCTGGATGGAGTCTTCCTCAACCTCTCCCTCCCTCCTTGTTGGATTAAGGCATGGGAGACGTCACCGGGCTGTACGTGTGTTGAACGTGGAGGTGCCGTCCGTTCGGCACTAGGATCTCCGGTGATTTGGATCACGACGAGTACGACTCCTTCAACCCCGTTCTCTTGAACGCTTCCGCATAGCGATCTACAAGGGTACGTAGATGCACTCTCCTTCCCCTCGTTGCTGGTTTCTCCATAGATAGATCTTGGTGACACGTAGGAAAATTTTGAATTTCTGCTACGTTCCCCAACAGTGGCATCATGAGCTAGGTCTATTGCGTAGATTCTATGCACGAGTAGAACACAAAGTAGTTGTGGGCATTGATTTTGTTCAATATGCTTACCGTTACTAGTCCAATCTTGTTTCGACGGCATCGTGGGATGAAGCGGCCCGGACCAACCTTACACGTACGCTTACGTGAGACCGGTTCCACCGACTAACATGCACTAGTTGCATAAGGTGGCTGGCGGGTGTCTGTCTCTCCCACTTTAGTCGGAACGGATTCGATGAAAAGGGTCCTTATGAAGGGTAAATAGCAATTGGCATATCACGTTGTGGTTTTGCTTAGGTAAGAAACGTTCTTGCTAGAAACCCATAGCAGCCACGTAAAACATGCAAACAACAATTAGAGGACGTCTAACTTGTTTTTGCAGGGTATGCTATGTGATGTAATATGGCTAAAAGGATGTGATGAATGATATATGTGATGTATGAGATTGATCATGTTCTTGTAATAGGAATCACGACTTGCATGTCGATGAGTATGACAATCGGCAGGAGCCATAGGAGTTGTCTTTATTTATTGTATGACATGCGTGTCATTGAACAACGCCGTGTAATTACTTTACTTTATTGCTAACCGGTAGCCATAGTAGTAGAAGTAATAGTTGGCGAGCAACTTCATGGAGAAACGATGATGGAGATCATGATGATGGAGATCATGGTGTCATGCCGGTGACAAGATGATCATGGAGCCCCAAGATAGAGATCAAAGGAGCTATATGATATTGGCTCCTTCCCCGCACCCTAGATGGGTTTTGGGGGCGCAGCCCCTCCCCTTCCCCTATATATACTTGAGGTTAGGGGGCTGCAACACACACGATTTGATCTCTCCCTGGCGCAGCCCTACCCCTCTCCCTCCTCGTCTCTTGCGATGCTTGGAGAAGCCCTGTTGGAGTACCACTCTCCTCCACCACCACCACGCCGTTGTGCTACTGCTGGATGGAGTCTTCCTCAACCTCTCCCTCTCCCTCTCTCCTTGCTGGATCAAGGCATGGGAGACGTCACCGGGCTGTACGTGTGTTGAACGCGGAGGTGCCGTCCGTTCGGCACTAGGATCTCCGGTGATTTGGATCATGACGAGTACGACTCCTTCAACCCCGTTCTCTTGAACGCTTCTGCATAGCGATCTACAAGGGTACGTAGATGCACTCTCCTTCCCCTCGTTGCTGGTTTCTCCATAGATAGATCTTGGTGACACGTAGGAAAATTTTGAATTTCTGCTACGTTCCCCAACAACGAGAAGATGTCGTTTCGTGGTTGCTAGCATTAAAAACAATGGATAGATGGCGTGCGGTTATATGGTTGCGGCAGTTGTAAGCTGTCTTTTGCTGAGCAGAGCTAGTTATTGGCAAGCAGAATATCTCTGCATCTCCATCCTCTCTGAAGCGCGGCAATGGAGGGTTCAGACGACAGCAACGCGGATGATCTACTGGTGCACTACTCATTCTTCCCTCAGGTAAACGCGAATCACATCTCATCCATGAGCAGCCACCGTCGCAACTGCGGCGCCCGTTGCCGTTGTCTGTGGTTTCAGCGGCACCTCCTTCCCTCATCGTGCTGCTGGCGCGTGCTCCTTGTCCCCTCGTCACGTCGCTGCCGTGCCTTTCTTGTGGCCGCGCTGCTGGCACCCATGCCAGTGGTGTCGACAGTCGGTGTTATACATCGATGATCTTTGCTCGACTTCCATCTTTTAATTTTGCTTCATATTTTTGTGCAGCATCCGCGGGTGGTTACGTTAAGCAAGAAGATGATGTTCGAGGTCGTCGCACCGTAGCTAAATCTGGTGTGGAAGAATACGGTGGTCGAAGAGGTGACGTCGGATGTGTTCGTTGCAATGCTTAAGATCCTGTCGCCGCCGGGACCTACCGGCGGACAGGATCACGAGCTTGTGTTCCATGGCAACTGGCTGCAAACGGTGGACGACGCGATCGAGTCGGCGTACGGTGCCGCTCTGAAGTACATGAAAGAGCACCACCGTCTTGTTTTGATTGATGACAGCTACGACGAGACGATACGCTTGCGGACGGAGCTGAGCGCCATGCATTTCTGGGCCAAAGAATTTGAAGAGACCACTGCGGCTGCTTGTCGTGAGGTTCGAGAGCTGAAGGGAACGATCCAGCGTCTGAAGAACAAGCTGGTAGCACTGTGTCGCGGACACGCTGGCCTGCTGTGCATTAGGACGGGTTAAGAGCAGGCGTCAAGCGAGGGTCCATCTTCAGTTTCCGGTGTTTCAGGCATGGAATACATCGGTTCATCTCTCCCTATCACAGAGATAGAAAGGCTGTCAGCGTCGATCGTGGAGATCATTGAGTGTCCGGAGGAGAACGATTAGTGGTGTTCTGAAATGAACTTCGTCAGTGTGTTGGTCTAGTAAGTGTTGTTCTGTTTCTTAGTGGCATCAGTATGTTTGTCTGAATCAAGCCTTTGATTTTGTTCATCGTAGATGAATTTTAAGGTGTTAAGTTTATGTTGTAAAGTGGATGGTATTGATGGTAAATAAAATCGCAATGCTATCCCTCTGAACATTAATTGAGTTTAATTCATTGCCTGATGTAGGAAGGTAGGGTCGAAGTGCTTTTTCAGCTATGGTAATCAGTAATCATCATGGTTTTATTTTTGGCTTCTTATGCATTGATACATCTCCAACATATCTACTTTTTCTCATGCTTTTTTCTCTTGTTTTGGAATCTAATTTGCATGATTTGAATGAAACTAACCCCCAACTAATGTTGTTTTCAGCAGAACTACCATGGTGTTGTTTTTGTGCAGAAATAAAAGTTCTCGGAATGGAACGGAACTTTTTGAGGAAGTTTTATATAATATATAAGAATTTCTGGAGCCAAAACCTACCGGAGAGGGGCCCCTGGGTGGGCACAACCCACCAGGGCGCGCCCCCTCTCATGGCACGCCCAGGTGGGTTGTACCCACCTGGTGGCCTTGCAGGCCTCAACCCTGACGCTATAAATTCCTATTTTCGGAGAAAAGAATCAGGGAGAAATAATTATCGCGATCCATGAGATGGAGCCGCCGTCAAGCCATGTTCTTCCTCGGGAGGGCAGATCTGGAGTCCGTTTGGTGCTCCGGAGAGGGGGATCTTCGTTCTTCGTCATCACCAACCCTTCTCCATCGCCAATTCCATGATGCTCCCCATAAGGAGTGAGTAATTCCTTCGTAGGCTCGCTGGCCGGTGAGGAGTTCGATGAGATTCATCATGTAATCGAGTTAGTTTTGTTAGCTAGGGCCTGATCCCTATTATCCACTATGTTCCTAGATTGATGTTGCTATGACTTTGCTATGCTTAATGCTTGTCACTTTGGGCCCGGGTGCCATGATTTCAGATCTGAACCATTTATGAATTCATCATTATATCCATGTTCCAGATCCTATCTTGCGAGTTATAGTCACCTACTACGTGTTATGATCCGGCAATCCCGGTGTGACAATAATCGGGCCCACTCCCGATGATGACCGTAGTTTGAGGAGTTCATGTATTCACTATATGTTAATGCTTTGTTCCGGTTCTCTATTAAAAGGAGGCCTTAATATCCCTTAGTTTCCAATATGGACCCCGCTGCCACGGGAGGGTAGGACAAAAGATGTCATGCACGTTCTTTTAATAAAGCATGTATGACTATTTACGGAATACATGCCTGCATTATATCGATGAACTAGAGCTAGTGTCATATCGCCCTAGGTTATAACTGTCTCATGATGAATATCATCTAACAAGTCACCAATCCAATGCCTACGAATTTATTCCATATTGTTTCTGCTAAGTTACTACTGCTATCTGATACATCTCCAACGTATCTATAATTTTTTATTATTCCATGCTATTATATTATCTGTTTTGGATGTTAATGGGCTTATTTATACATTTTTATATTATTTTTGGGACTAACCTACTAACCCAAGGCCCAGTGCAAATTGCTGTTTTTTGCCTATTTCAGTGTTCCGCAGAAAAGGAATATTAAACGGAATCCAAACCTTCGGGAGCGTTATTTTTCGAACAAACGTGATCCAAGGGACTTGGAGTGGACGTCAAGCAACCAACGAGGAGGCCACGAGGCAGGGGGGCGCGCCTACCCCCCTGGGCGTGCCCTCCACCCTCGTGGGCCCCTCGTGGCTCCACCGACCTACTTCTTCCTCCTATATATATATATATATATATTCATATACCCCGAAAACATCCAGGAGCACCACGAAACCCTGTTTCCATTGCCGCAACCTTTTGTACCCAAGAGATCCCATCGTGCGGCCTTTTCCGAAGCTCCGCCGGAGGGGGCATCGATCACGGAGGGCTTCTACATCAACACCATAGCCTCTCCGATGATGTGTGAGTAGTTTACCTCAGACCTTCGGGTCCATAGTTATTAGCTAGATGGCTTCTTCTCTCTCTTTGGATCTCAATACAATGTTCTCCTCGATCTTCTTGGAGATCTATTTGATGTAACTCTTTTTGCGGTGTGTTTGTCGGGAACCGATGAATTGTGGGTTTATGATCAAGTTTATCTATGAACAATATTTGATTCTTCTCTACAATATTTTATGTATGATTGGTTATCTTTGCAAGTCTCTTCGAATTATCAGTTTGGTTTGGCCTACTACATTGATCTTTCTTGCAATGGGAGAAGTGCTTAGCTTTGGGTTCAATCTTGCGGTGTCCTTTCCCAGTGACAGCAGGGGCAGCAAGGCACATATTGTATTGTTGCCATCGAGGATAAAAAGATGGGGTTTATATCATATTGCTTGAGTTTATCCCTCTACATCATGTCATCTTGCCTAATGCATTAATATGTTCTTATGAATTTAATACTCTAGATGCATGCTAGATAGTGGTCGATGTGTGGACTAATAGTAGTAGATGCAGAATCGTTTCGGTCTACTTGTCACGGACGTGATGCCTATATACATGATCATGCCTAGATATTCTCATAATTATTCACTTTTCTATCAATTGCTCGACAGTAATTTGTTCACCCACCGTAATACTTATGCTATATTGAGAGAAGCCGCTAGTGAAACCTATGGACCCCGGGTCTATCTTTTATCATATAAGTTTCCCATCTATTTTATTTTGCAATCTTTACTTTCAATCTATATCATAAAAATACCAAAAATATTTATCTTACTATTATTATCTCTATCAGATCTCACTCTCGTAAGTGACCTGAAGGGATTGCCAACCCCTTGATCGCGTTGGTTGTGAGGTTCTTATTTGTTTGTGTAGGTACGAGGGACTTGCGCGTAGTCTCCTACTGGATCGATACCTTGGTTCTCAAAAACTGAGGGAAATACTTACGCTACTTTGCTACATCACCCTTTCCTCTTCAAGGGAAAACCAACGCAGTGCTCAAGAGGTAGCAAGAAGGATTTCTGGCGCCGTTGCCGGGGAGGTCTACCACAAGTCAAGACATACCAAGTACCCATCACAAACTCTTATCCCTCGCATTACATTATTTGCCATTTTCCTCTCGTTTTCCTCTCCCCCACTTCACCCTTGCCGTTTTATTCACCCTCTTTTTCCGTTCCCCTTCTTTTTTCCGCTCATCTCTTTTCGCTTGCTTCTTGTGTTGCCGTGTGTCATTATGGCTAGTTATCCTATCCTTGTTAGTACTCCCGAGCATGAAGTTCTCAATTTTAAACAAAGGGAGAGAGAAAATTTAAAAGATGCTTGGTATAGAATTTGCAATGCTTGGAATAGATCCTCTAGGAAGCTATCCACTTCCGTTCTTCTTCGCAATTTTTATGTAGGCATCACCCCTTGGAATAGATATATTCTTGATACCATTACCGGAGGGAATTTCTTGGGTAGCCATACTTTTGATTCTTATAATGCTATGATAGCTTTGTTTGGTCCACCACCTCTCTTGGTTAATGGAAGTATTTTAACTTTGGAACATGTGATGCAAAGGCTTGAAATTATCGAAAATAAAGTTGCCTCTTTGGAGTTGATTGAAAATTTGGATAAAAAGATCCACAACCACATCACTCAATATGGATCTAAGGTAGGAGCTACTCTGAATTTTTTAAAAGAAAAAGAACCTATAGTTAACGAAAGAATAGATCTAGATTCCACAAGAATTGGTAAACTTGAGGATATTATTACTAATTTAGGATCTGCCTTTTCATCCGTTAAAAATACTCCAGATCCTCCTACTACCAAGGTTGCCAAATTTATGTATGTTCCTAAAAATAAGGGTGAAACTTCTAGTAAGGAAATTGCGGATCTCAAATCTATAAGTGTTCACCCCAACTTCTTCAATATCATTAAGGAACCTTTTGCTACAAATAAATTTCTTGATTTCTTGCCTAGGAGTTTGATAATTAATAAAAAGAAGGAAACTCCCAAGGATTATAAATGTTCTATTGAATAATTGCATACCAAAGATGATAATACCTACATCTATCCTTGCTTTTATGCCTAGCTAGGGGCGTTAAACAATAGCGCTTGTTGGGAGGCAACCCAATTTTATTTTTGTTCCTTGATTTTTGGTTTTTTTAGTAATAAATAATTAATCTAGCCTCTGTTTATATGTGGTTTTATGCTTTTAATTAGTGTTTGTGCCAAGTAGAACCTTTGGGAAGACTTGGGGAAAGTCTTTGTGATCTTGCTGTAAAAAACAGAAACTTTAGCGCTCACGATTTTTTCTGCCATCTTTTACTGGAGAGTACGATTAGGTTGATTTTTTTGCAGATGATTAATAGATAAATTACTCACGTCCAGCAATTTAGTTTAGAATTTTTGTGGTTACAGCAGTATTCGAAACCTACAGATTACTACAGACTGTTCTATTTTTGACAGATTCTGTTTTTCGCGTGTTGTTTGCTTATTTTGATGAATCTATGGCTAGTATCGGAGGTTATGAACCATAGAGAAGTTGGAATAAAGTAGGTTTAACACCAATATAAATAAAGAATGAGTTCATTACAGTACCTTAAGTGGTTGTTTGTTTTCTTATACTAACGGAGCTCATGAGATTTTCTGTTTAATTTTCTGTTGTGAAGTTTTCAAGTTTTGGGTAAAGATTTGATGGATTATGGAATAAGTAGTGGCAAGAGCCTAAGCTTGGGGATGCCCCGGAAGGCATCCCCTCTTTCGTCTTCTTCTATCGGTAACTTTACTTGAGGCTATATTTTTATTCACCACATCATATGTGTTTTGCTTGGAGCATCTTGTATGATTTGAGTCTTTGCTTTTTAGTTTACGACAATCATCCTTGCTATACACACCTTTTGGGAGAGACACACATGAATTGGAATTTATTAACATACACTATGTGCTTCACTTATATCTTTTGAGCTAGATAATTATTATCTCTATCAGATCTCACTCTCGTAAGTGTCCGTGAAGGGATTGACAACCCCTTTATCGCGTTGGTTGTGAGGTTCTTATTTGTTTGTATAGGTACGAGGGACTTGCGCGTAGTCTCCTACTGGATTCATACCTTGGTTCTCAAAAACCGAGGGAAATAGTTACGCTACTTTGCTGCATCTCCCTTTCCTTTTCAAGGGAAAACCAACGCAGTGCTCAAGAGGTAGTACTATCATCACTGTTACACTTGCTAAAAAATTACTGCTATTACTGTTATTGTCACTATTGCTGCTGTCACCACTATCAAAACTATCAAACTACTTTGCTACTGATCACTTTGCTGCAGATAATTAATCTCCGGGTGTGGTTGAATTGACAACTCAGCTGCTAATACCTTCAAATATTCTTTGGCTCCCCTTGTGTCGAATCTATAAATTTGGGTTGAATAATCTACCCTCAAAAACTGTTGCGATCCCCTATACTTGTGGGTTATCATGCATAAGCTCTAGTTTTAGTTTTCAGTGTTACCCAAACAAAGGAGTATTTTTATTTGCAGCTGCACTTTGTGGATCATAACATGTAAATGTTTTTGTAGAAGATAAGTCAGGTTTAGAACCTTCAGTATGCCAACTAAAAACTAAAAGTAAATACATTGTATATATTCAAGAGTAGTTATATAGATATTTATGGATAGCTTCATAAGTGTAATTTAGTAAGGGATTATTTATTTTCCCTTGGTACACTACCTTCTAACATATACATCCGTTTGTTGATTCTTACAAGATGCATGCCTATGTCTGAAAATACAGTAAGCGCCTCCTGAAGTTTAAAACTGTTGTGGTGTTGATCTATAAACAAAAGTTACATAGTTCGCTGGTAATCAAGCAAATAGATGCACTGCAGTCACATATGTTCAGATTAGGCCATTTGGCCATAACAAGTTGTAACTAATACAATACCACTACGTGGATGGATGTTAGTTACACAACTGCATAAATGCTAGCAACTGTTTCACCTTAGGATACTACTCCCTCCGGCCGAGAATACTTGTCATCAAAATGGATAAAAAGGAATCCATTTTGATGACAAGTATTCTCAAACGGAGGGAGTACCTTTTGGTATATGTTAGCATGTGCTTTTGATTCTAAACAGAATAGATCACATGCACCTAAGCTTCTTTTCTTGGTAGCATAAAAGTAGAACAAGATACAATTTGTATCTCTTGGTTATTACATATTGCACATATAAACCGGGTGATGGGAAATGGACTGTACTAAGCGGTTGAATTGTCGTGTTGTCTGGGCTATGTCGATGCCGAAGTCTGTAGTCCAGTTCGACGGTCGCACCGTCTAGGTCAGTGTACCCTTCAAGCCTTTAGAATGATATAAAAGCTTCAGACCTTTGCTTCTATAGTTTCGCTGAACTGAACTTCTGTAAAGTGCATCAACGAGAGCTTACTCTTAGATATGTAATTTAAGTTAAATTTGCTCAAAGTGATTAAGGATATTGGGCCTCTAAAAGAAAAGTATGAATCTGAATTCCAAAGTAATTATAACAACTCAAATGTGATCTTCTTGTTGCTTAATTTTCTAGTTAAGATATCTTTTTGATATAGATTGGCAGGTTCCGTTCTCATATCTAACTCTCAATTTTGTGATCATCATGTGTCATGTATGATATTTTTGCTAGAAGGTCTGCTTACTTTGATGTACATCTCTTTTCCGAAAATTTCACCGACAGTTTGTTTTGCTGAACATCTTAGGTCAACTGGTTTCCATCTCAACTCCTGTAAATCTCTCTAAAAACATCACTACCCTCGGTCTACGCGGCAGCCAGGTTTACTCGGCTTCGTTGCTCCCACTCCTCTTCCTCCCTCCCTCCCTCCCTCTCTTTCTGATATAGGTTTCCATCTAATGGTAGCTCTCTTCCCCTGTTCCATCTCTTTGTTTTGTAGATGGCAGGGCAACCTATCATACATACACACTGAAATTGATTCTATTGTAAGCTTATTCGCAGTTTTCTTTTTTACTGATCCATCAAGGAATGGCGGTAATAAATATTTTATATGGCTACATTCAAGAGATCGTATTGTTATAGCATATGCCCATATTGATGTACATGAGCGAGACCGAGGATCAAACACGGCAGTTGAAAGTTCTGAGGCAAGATAAGTGCGCACACTTCATTTATCTTTAATTTTTTTTATGCTGGTTAGTTTAAATATAATTGGAAAAGAAAAAATGATGTTCAAAACGGCCTAGAATAAATTGTTCATGAATTCGTGAAAAGTTCACAAATGTAAAAGATGTTTGTTAATTAAAAAGGTACTTGTGAATTCGAAAAGTGTTTGCAAATTAAGAAATGTTAATTTAGAGAACTATATGAATTCAAATGATGTTCATGAATTTAGAAAATGAAAAATGCTTATGAGTTTGTCTTGAAAAAATATAGAAGCACAAAGAAGAGGAGTAAAAAAATGTGATGAACAAATTATGAAAGAAAAAAAATATGGACCCAAAAATAAGGGAGAAGGTTCTCGAAACAAAAGAACTAACCTACATGGCGAGTCGTTGCGTAGTAAGTGAATGTGCAGTGGTGAAGAGAATTATATGGACAAAACGGCCTAGAATGGTGCCAGAGGGTGGAGAGAAGCGCACACTTCATTTATCTTTAATTTTTTATGCTGGTTAGTTTAAATATAATTGGAAAAGAAAAAATGATGTTCAAAATGGCCTAGAATAAATTGTTCATGAATTCGTAAAAAGTTCACAAATTTAAAAGATGTTTGTTAATTAAAAAAGCACTTGTGAATTTGAAAAGTGTTTGCAAATAAAAAAAAAGCTCATTTAGAAAACTATATGAATCGAAATGATGTTCATGAATTAAGAAAATGAAAAATGCTTATGAATTTCTCTTGAAAAAACAAAGAAGCACAAACAAGAGGAGTAAAAATAGCGTGATGAACAGATTAGGAAAGGAAAAAATATGGACCTGAGAACAAAGAAGGTTCTCGAAACAAAAAAGTAACGTACATGGGCGAGTCGTTGCGTACTAAGTGGATGTGCAGTTTAACTGTCGAATAGAATTACATGGACAAAACAACTTAGAATGGTGCCAGAGGGCGGAGATAAGCGCACACTTCATTTGTCTTCAATTTTTTATGTTGCTTAGTTTAAATATAATTGAAAAAGTTTGAACTTTAAAAACTTTGTGATTGTTTGAATTGTCAATTTCAAACGAACTTAGGCCAACAAGCCACGTGTATGGGCTGGTCCATCTTAGATTGATCCTCTGTCAGTGCCTGGGCCGCGGTTGGGCCGATCTGTGTCGCATGTCCAGCTGCTGTAAAAAAGAACTAAGAGTTTCTGAACATGCATCTGTAGTTGGTTGGGAATTACCCACGTCTTGCCACTGGATCGATTGGATTGACCCCGGTTGAGAGGAATGAAAGTAGAGAGGACATATCAGTTTCCTTCTCTGGTCTGTTAGATCTAGCAGTTAGGGTTGGAGCCGCCGGCCGGTGCGGCAACCGCCTGTTTAAACGTTCGTGCCCAATCTCCCAGAGAACCATTTGGAGCAGGTGGTTCTCGGTTCGCTACGGGCCGCCCCTCTCTTTTCTTTCTAATTGCGCTCGCCTTTGCCCTGTTCGCTCCCCTGCACCGTCGTGCGATGTCGCCGCTGCTTATGCTATGCTGCTTTGCTACTATTGCTGCTGCTAGAACCGCTGCCGCCGCCTACTTCTGATGCTGGCCATGGCCGCTGTGGCCTTGTGCTCGTGCGTGCTAACCATGGCTAGCCTATGTGTGTGGTGTGTGTGCGCTTGTGTGGCCGGCTGGCTCACTGCGTGTGCGTTACCCCAATTAGTTTAGGAATATATATAGATGCGCTAAAAAATAATTTCAGAGTATATGAAGATGTCATCCACCATCATCCTAATTCAGAGTATATATAGATGCCCTAAAATAAAGTTTGTAGTCCAAAAGTTTGAACTGTCAGTACATGCCACTATTTTCATTTCTGAATTGAGAGTCCAAGTTTCAGTAGATGCCCTTTTATATATAGATCATCAGCGCACACATTGCTTTATAAGTCTTGCAATCTAGTTTATACTGCTTAACTTTGTCTTGTGAATTTGATGGATAGGTGGAACACACATTTGTATGCATATTTTTTTGAAATTTGTTGATTCGGAAAGTATAAATATATTGTGTGATGTGTGTCAAAGTGTATCTAATATATTCTGCCAGCATTACTAATGAACTTGTTTTGCTGTCGAGTCATCTATGTTTTCATCTTGTATGTCCCGGTATGTGTTGAAGTGCATCCAATATCTTGTGCTACTCTTAGTCATTAGCTTGTTTAGCTGTCAAAATATGTAGTGTTTCATTTTATACTTTCTGAAATGTGTTGAAGTGTATCTAATATGTGCCGCTGCGCTTACTAATGAACTTGTTTGGCTGTTAGTGCGGTGTTTCTGCATCCATGGCTGCATCCAGCGGAACAGCCTCATGTGCACCTCGAAGGTGCAGCGCAGTCGGTATGAGTGCAAGCAGGGCGTACTTGGCTCCATAATGGCTTGACAAGGCTGTCGCTGATGAGGTACACATCGAGCTACTGAAATGGTCTGTCAGTTATCTTGTTGTTCCTTAAATTGTGATCGATGGAGGCTAAGTTATTTGAGCTATATCTGCATTGTAGACACGAATTCAAGAGGTTCAAATTGGATGGAAAGGTCTTTTGCGGGATGTACTCCACACCCTGGGGGGAGAAGACCCTATGTACATGAAACTGGAAACCGGCAATTCAATGTTCCAGTCTCGTGTTCGGTTTACAGTACCACCGGGAATACCTCCAACCAAAGAGATGGAGGTTATTTGTAACAGAAATCGCTGCTTCTCGCTATGGGAAGCAGAGGTAGAGCCTACCGCGTTAGCATTGCAGCAATTTGAATGGGGTGGTCTTGGGACCAGGTTGATGGATGTGAGTCGAGTTAAATGTGATCATCTGAAGGCAAAGGCGGAGCAGTTGCTAGTGAAGGCTGGCGAGATGCATCGCGACATTAATGTGTTGCTGCTATACTGGGTTGATATGATTGAGGAGCTTACGTACGAGCGTTGTGCACTGTGTGATCGTATTGCCGAAGATAGAATTCATCGGCCAGAAACTAAGTATCGTATTATAATGCGTGACGTTGCTAGTCGGTTGGTTGTGTTGAGGAAAGGTAAGACTCCAGGAATGAAGGAATTCTGGAGCCGATTGCAAGAGTTGAAGGATAAGATATACGTAGCAAGGCATGCTATGGAGTCACACTATCGTGTGGATGTTGTCGAACAGGTAAATATATTGCTGTAGGTTTATAGTGCATGAATGTTCAATTATGAGAATTGAAATTGCAATGGCATGTGATATTTATTTTATGTATATGCTTTATGAACCGTGCAACAATTATGTTGTTCTATGTGTCAATGGTGTGGTACAGTCAACATAAACAGCACCCATAGAGGAGTGTATTATATTACTATATTAGTATATGCATATGAGTGGATAGTGCTCTTTGGGCGTAGATCGTGTATCATATCTGCTTGTCGGAGTTATATAAATTTCCAAGATTTTGTTTTTATGCTTTTCTGGAAGCAATTGTTTATGTTTTCAAAAGACTATTCTTTCATTGCAGGCGCACAGGAAGCTTGTTCATATCAAATTAAGCATGAGGCTTGTGCTGCGTGAGATGATGACGTCTCTTGGTTGGGCGGCTCCTGTTTTTACTGCATGTTTTCAGGGTCAAGAGATGTATGTTTGTAAGGTAGAACTATTTCCTGGGCATGTTTCTATTATGGAGAACATCATCACCATCACAGGGGCAGAGATGAAAACTGAGGCTGATGCCGTTGAGAGTGCTGCTTTGGCCGCAATACTATATCTGGAGGTGGAAAAGCATATGTATGTAGTATATATTAACTACAATCGCAGGTCCCATGGCGAGCTTTATGTTTACCAAGCAGAAGATATGGTGCAACTTGCCACATCATTGGCAGACCATGTTTTTCAGGAGTGGAACATCATGCTGGATTCATTGAAAGAAAATGACATGGAATGTAGGACACAGTTCGGAATGCATGTGATAGAGGGTCCAAATGATTGGGTGTACAATGTGAAATGAGAATGTGCAAAAAAGGTTGCCAGGCTTTGTATGAGCTGTGGTGATGGTCTGGATGTTGCAACGCGGCGATTCAAGGTGTCTTCGACATGGATCGAAGAGCAGTAGCTGAAATGCTGTGTGTTGCAGGTAGACTGGATCAATGGATTTGTACAAGATCGTAGTTTGGGTGTTTGTTTCCGTGTATCAGCACCAGTGTTCTAGTTCGGAAATGAGAATTTATTAGAAGTATGTATATTTGTATGTTGAAACCTCGGTATTGTAACGATCTTATGAACCGATCAGTGTATGTCTTTTCAGTGTAAAATAGTACCAGCAGTTGTATCGTTGCTGTTATTTGTGTGTTCAATCATTGGTATCATAACGATCTTATGAACCGATCTGTGTATTTTTTTTCCATTGTAAAATAGTAGTACCAGTTCTATCGTTGGTGTTTGCTATAAATTGTTTAAGCATAGATTTTGCACACAGGCTGGCTGGCCGCAGAAATGCATTGGCCCTTAGATGTTTCACCAAATACTAAACAACCAAGGCAAGTTAACAGCATGGATAAATCTAATTTTGTTGGTTCCATCTCTTCTTTCTCATATATGCAAATATCATGTCCCCTATGATTCCATTTTGAATGTGCTCTCTCTCTCTCTCTCTCTCTCTCTCTCTCTCCACATCCCACTCCCAGTAACAAACATGCATCAGAAAACACATAGAGAACAATGAAGTATTCTTTCACATGATATGAGAACAGGTTTGCTGTATTCAGTGCAATTGTGAACTTGTGATCCTTCACATGGTTGGGGCGCCACCCGGTGGCGTGATTGCTCTCTGACTATAGCGCCAGAAAAGCTCCTGTCTGCTAGGACTACGTCGGTATTTCCCCAAAGAGGAAGGGATGATGCAGCACAACGATGGTAGGTATTTCCCTCAGTGAAGAAACCAAGGTTATCGAACCAGTAGGAGAACCAAGCAACACAACGTAAACAACACCTGCACACAAATAACAACACCTCACAACCCGACATGTTAAAGGGGTTGTCAATCCCTTTCGGGTAACGATGCCAGAAAATTGTAGTAGATTGAAATAATAGATCACAAATAAAATAAAGTGCAGCAAAGTATTTTTGTATTTTTGGTTTAATAGATCTGAATAAAAATGCAAAGAAAAAGTAGATCGCAAGAAAATATATGAGGAAGAAGACCCGGGGGCCGTAGGTTTTACTAGTGGCTTCTCTCGAGAAAGATAGCAAACCGTGGGTAAACAAATTACTGTTGGGCAATTGATAGAACCTCAAATAGTTGTGATGATATCCAGGAAATGATCATTACATAGGCATCACGTCCAAGATTAGTAGACCGATTCCTGCCTGCATCTACTACTATTACTCCACACATCGACCGCTATCCAGCATGCATCTAGTGTATTAAGTTCATGGAAAAACGGAGTAATGCAATCAGAACGATGACATGATGTAGACAAAATCCATTTATCTATTGCATAGATATAGATCCCATCTTTTTATCCTTAATAGTAGCAACGATACATACGTGTCGGTTCCCTTTCTGTCACTTGGATCAAGCACCGTAAGATCGAACCCACTACCGAGCACCTCTTCCCATTGTAAGATAAATAGATCAAGTTGGCCAAACAAAACCCAAATATCGGAGAAGAAATACGAGGCTATAAGAGATCATGCATCTAAGAGATCAAAGAAACTCAAGTAACTTTTATGGATATAAAAAGACATGACTGATCATAAACTCAAAGTTCATCAGATCCCAACAAACACACCGCAAAAAGAGTTACATCATATGGATCTCCAAGAGACCATTGTATTGAGAATCAAGAGAGAGAGAGAGATGAATCCATCTAGCTAATAACTATGGACCCGAAGGTCTACAAAGAACTACTCACGCATCATCGAAGAGGCACCAATAGAGGTGGTGAACCCCATCCGAGATGGTGTCTAGATTGGATCTGGTGGTTCTGGACACTGCGGCGGCTGGATGAATATTTCGTCGACTCCCCTAGGGTTTTGGGAATATTTGGGTATTTATAGAGCAAAGAGGCGGTCTGGGGGGCACCCGAGGTGGGCACAACCCACCAAGGCGCGCCTGGGCCTCCTGGCGTGCCCTGGTGGGTTGTCCCCTCCTGGGACTTCCCCCAGGTGCAACCAGGGCCCAGCATGTTCCTTCTGATCCATAAAAAAAGTTTCGTGGCATTTGGACTCCGTCTGATATTGATTTTCTGTGATGTAAAAAACATGGAAAAAACAGGAACTGGCACTTGGCACTATGTCAATAGGTTAGTACCAAAAAATGATATAAAATGACAATAAAATGATTATAAAACATCCAAGATTGATAATATAACAGCATGGAACAATCAAAAATTATAGATACGTTGGAGACGTATCAGCATCCCCAAGCTTAACTCCTACTCGTCCTCGAGTAGGTAAGTGATAAAACAGAATTTTTGATGTGGAGTGTTGTTTAACATGTCATCTCATATTCTTTTCTTTATAGCATGGACAATTGGACTTTTTATGTAATTCAAAGCAATAGTCTAGTGTTGACATAAGAATTTAGATACTCAAGCATATCAACAAGCAACCATGTCTTTCAAAATATCAATGCTAAAATATGTTATCCCTACAAAATCATATAGTCTTGTCATGCTCTGTCTTCTTAACACAAAGTATTTATCATGCACAACCCCGATGACAAGCCGATCAATTGGTTCATACTTTTTAACGCGCTTCAGCTTTTTCAACTCTTACGCAATGCATGAGCGCAAGCCATGGATATAGCACTACGGGTGGAATAGAGTATGATGACAGGAGTAAATATAGAGAAGACAAAAAAGTAAGAAAGTCTCACATCGATGCGGCTAACCAACGGGCTATGGAGATGCCCATCAATCGATATCAACGTGAGGAGTAGGGATTACCATGCAACGAATGCACTAAGAGCTATAAGTGTATGAAAGCTCAATATGAAAACTAAGTGGGTGTGCATCTAATCCTATAATAAAAAATTCCCACTAGTATATGAAAGTGACAACATAGGAGACTCTCCATATGAAAAACATGGTGCTACTTTGAAGCACAAGTGTGGTAAGGGATACTAGCAATGCCCCTTCTCTCTTTGTTTATTTTTTTCTTTTTCTTTCTTTCTCGTTTTTTCTTCTTTTTTCTTTTTTTCTTTTTTTTCTTCTCTCATTGTCCGGAGTCTCATCCCGACTTGTGGGGGAATCATAGTGTCCATCATCCTTTCCTCACCGGGCACTACTCTAAAAGTGAATAATGATGATCATCACACTTCTATTTACTTATAACTCAAAAGAAATAAAAATTACAACTCGATACCCATGATAAAATATGGCTATATATAAATGCCTCTGGCATCTACTAGGATGTGCAATGATCTAGCGTAACATGTATGAAAAATGATGAATGGTGGCTAAGCCACAAACACTATGTCAGCTATATGATCATGCAAAGCAATATGACAGTGAATGCTCAAGTCATCAAACGGAAGCGGTGGATGTCGCATGGCAATATATCTCGGAATGGCCATGAAAAAGCCATAATAGGTAGGTATGGTGGTTGTTTTGAGGAAGATATAATGAGGCTTATGTGTGATAAAGCGTATCATATCACAGGGTTTGGATGCACCTGCGAAGTTTGCACCACGTCTCAATGTGAGAAAGGGCAATGCACGGTACCGTAGAGGCTAGCAAATTGCAAAGACATAAGAGTGCGTATAATCCATGGACTCACATTAGTCATAAAGAACTCATATACTAATTGCAAAAGTTTATTAGCCCTCGAAGCAAAGTACTACTACGCATACCCCTAGGGGGATAGATTGGTAGGAAAAGACCATCGCTCGTCCCCGACCGCCACTCATAAGGAAGAAAATCAAAAATAAATCACGCTCCAACATCATAGCATAACGCGAGACTATACGTGCATGCTTCGGGAATCACAAATCTTAACACCAATATTCCTACTAGAGCATAATTACTCATCAACATAACTCACATATCACATCATCATATCTCAAAACTATTACTAAGAATCAAGTTTATTTTGTCAAATGATCTTCATGACATTTTTGTTTTCTTTATCCTTCTTGGATATCTATCACTTTGGGACTAATTTTCATGTGTTGCTTTTCATAAGCTCAAACAAATATAAGTGAAGATCATGAGCATAATATTTCTTTCTCTCAAAATAATTTAAGTGAAGCAAGAGAGAATTTCTTCAAAATTTTACTAACTCCTGAATAAATCTAAGTGAAGCAAGAGAGCATTTCTTCAAAAATACTAAGCACACCATGCTCAAAAAGATATAAGTGAAGCACTAGAGCAAGTCCTAGCTCATAAAAGATTTAAGTGAAGCATAGAGAGCAATTCTAACAAGTCATGACATAATTTTGGCTCTCTCGAATAGGTGTGTCCAGCAAGGGTTGATGACTTAAAACACAAAATAAAAAAATTAAAGACTCATATCATACAAGACGCTCCAAGCAAAACACATATCATGTGACGAATAAAAATATAGTCTCGAGTAAAATACCGATAGTTGTTGGAAGAAAGCGGGGATGCCACTCGGGGGCATCCCCAAGCTTAATTGGTTGCTCATTTTTGGATAATATCTTGGGATGCCGGGGCATCCCCAAGCTTAGGCTCTTCCATCCTTCCTTCATCCATCGTAATATAACCCAAAACTTCAAAACTTCAATCACACAAAACTCAACAAAACCTTCGTGAGATCCGTTAGTATAAGAATAATAAACCACTACTATGAGTGATGTATCAAACTAATTCATATTTTGTTTTTGTATTATATCTACTGTATTACAACTTTTCTATGGCAAAAACTCATCAAAGAAAACCATAGGGCCATCAAAATAAGCACACAACACAAAGAAAACAGAATCTGTCAAAACAGAACAGTCTGTAGCAATCTGACTATTTCGAATACTTATGTAACTCCAAAAATTCTGAAAAATTAGGAGGACCTGAGAAATTTGTATATTGATCTACTACAAGTAGAATAGGTATATTATCGCTCTCTGGTAAAAAATGAAAATTAATTTTGTGAGTGTAAAAGTTTCTGTTTTTTCAGCAAGATCAAACAACTATCACCCAAGAAGATCCTAAAGGCTTTACTTGGCACAAACACTAATTAAAACATAAAAAACACAATAATAACAGTAGCATAATTGTGCTAACACACAAGAACAGGAAGCAAAAAGCAAAAATAATTTTTATTCATTGGGTTGCCTCCCAACAAGCGCTATAGTTTTATGCCCTTAGCTAGGCATAAAGCAAGGATCTAAATTTTGTCATCTTTGTCCAACTCTTCAATAAAACACTTAGAATCCTTCAAGGATTTAGCATAAAGATTCTTAATAACAATACTCCTAGGAATAAATTCAAAGATTCATTCTTGCAAAAAGGATGTCTTATCACTTCAACAAAATCCGGGTGAACACTAATCATCTCAAGATCTCCATTATTACTATTACTAGAAGTTGCACCCTTGTTCCTGGATCTCCTACTCTTTACGGGATTTTCCTCAGTAATTTTAGTGGTATTAAAAGCCGTGCTTAGATTACTAAAGATTTCTTTCAATTTATCAATCCGAGACGGACTTTCTTCTATTCTGTCATGGATTAAGGTACCCCTCTCTTTTAACAACTTAAAAATATCTCCCGCTTTTGACCCAAGATTAGTAGCAAAATTATGCATCTTTTTATATATTATTTCCATATGATCTTCGGTCTTTTCGATAGCATCTAATCTTTCCATAATGTAGATTCCATCTTTTTATCCTTAGTAGCAACATACGTGTCGGTTCCCTTTCTGTCACTGGGATCAAGCACTGTAAGATCGAACCCACTACCGGGCACCTCTTCCCATTGCAAGATAAATAGATCAAATTGGCCAAACAAAACCCAAATATCGGAGAAGAAATACGAGGCTATAAGAGATCATGCATCTAAGAGATCAAAGAAACTCAAATAACTTTCATGGATATAAAAAGATATGACTGATCATAAACTCAAAGTTCATCAGATCCCAACAAACACACCGCAAAAAGAGTTACACCATAGGGATCTCCAAGAGACCATTGTATTGAGAATCTAGAGAGAGAGAGATGAAGCCATCTAGCTACTAACTACGGACCCAAAGGTCTACAAAGAACTACTCATGCATCATCGGAGAGGCACCAATGGAGGTGGTGAACCCCATCCGAGATGGTGTCTAGATTGGATCTGGTGGTTCTGGACTTTGCGGCGGCTGGATGAATAGTTCGTCGACTCCCCTAGGGTTTTGGGAATATTTGGATATTTATAGAGCAAAGAGGAGGTCTGGGGGACAGCCGAGGTGGGCACAACCCACCAGGGCGTGCCTGGGCCTCCTGGCGCGCCCTGGTGGGTTGTCCCCTCCTCGGGACTCCCCCCAGGTGTAACCAGGGCCCAACATGTTCCTTCTGGTCAATAAAAAATCTCCATAAAGTTTCATGGCATTTGGACTCCTTCTGATATTGATTTCCTGCGATGTAGAAAACACGGAAAAACAAGAACTGGTACTTGGCACTATGTCAATAGGTTAGTACCAAAAAAATATATAAAATGACTATAAAATGATTATAAAACATCCAAGATCGATAATATAACAACATGAACAACAAAAAATTATAGATACGTTGGAGACGTATCATGGCGCCGCCTGAGTGAAAGTTGGGGTGGTGCAAGGTGAGAGGTGAAGGAAATATGCCCTAGAGACAATAATAAAGTTGTTATTTATATTTCCTTATATCATGATAAATGTTTATTATTCATGCTAGAATTGTATTAACCGGAAACTTAGTACATGTGTGAATACATAGACAAACTGAGTGTCACTAGTATGCCTCTACTTGACTAGCTCGTTAATCAAAGATGGTTAAGTTTCCTAACCATAGACATGAGTTGTCATTTGATTAACGGGATCACATCATTAGATAATGATGTGATTGACTTGACCCATCCGTTAGCTTAGCACGATGATTGTTTAGTTTGTTGCTATTGCTTTCTTCATAACTTATACATGTTCCTATGACTATGAGATTATGCAACTCCCGAATACCGGAGGAACACTTAGTGTGCTATCAAACGTCACAACGTAACTGGGTGACTATAAAGATGCTCTACAGGTGTCTCCGATGGTGTTTGTTGAGTTGGTATAGATCAAGATTAGGATTTGTCACTCCATTATCAGAGAGGTATCTCTGGGCCCTCTCGGTAATGCACATCACTATAAGCCTTGCAAGCAATGTGACTAATGAGTTAGTTACGGGATGTTGCATTACGGAACGAGTAAAGAGACTTCCCGGTAATGAGATTGAACTAGGTATTGAGATACCAATGATTGAATCTCGGGCAAGTAACATACCAATGACAAAGGGAACAACGCATACTATTATGCGGTTTGATCGATAAAGATCTTCGTATAATATGTAGGAGCCAATATGAGCATCCAGGTTCCGCTATTGGTTATTGACCGGAGATGAGTCTCGCTCATGTCTACATAGTTCTCGAACCCGTAGGGTCCGCACGCTTAATGTTCGATGATGATCGGTATTTTGAGTTTATGTGTTTTGATGTACCGAATGTAGTTACCGGAACCCCCCCCCCGGAGTCAATGGGCCTTATTGGGCCTTAGTGGGAGAGAGAAGGAGGCAGCTAAGGTGGAGGGAGCCCCCCCAGCCCAATCCGAATTGGGTGGGGGGCCGGCCCCCCTTTCCTTCCCTCTCTCTCCCTCTTCCTTCTTCTCCTACTCCAACTAGGGAAGGGGGGAAACCTACTCGTATTGGGAGTAGGACTCCCCCCTTGGGCGCGCCATGAGAAGGGTCGACCCTCCTCTCCCCCACTCCTTCATATATGGGGGAGGGGGCACCCCATAGACACACAAGTTGATAGTTTAGCCGTGAGCGGTGCCCCCCTCCACAGGATTCCACCTCGGTCATATCGTTGTAGTGCTTAGGCGAAGCCCTGCGTCGGTAACTTCATCATCACCGTCATCACGCCGTCGTGCTGACGAAACTCTCCCTCGGCCTCAGCCAAGAGTACGAGGGACGTCACCAAGCTGAATGTGTGCAAATCGCAGAGGTGACGTGCATTCGGTACTTGATCGGTTGGATCACGAAGACGTTCGACTATGTCAACCGCGTTTCATAACGCTTCCACTTTCGGTCTACAAGGGTACGTAGACATACTCTCCCCATCTCGTTGCTATGCATCACCTAGATGGATCTTGCATGTGCGTAGGATTTTTTTTGAAATTACTGCGTTCCCCAACAGTGGCATCCGAGCCAGGTCTATGTGTAGATGTTATATGCATGAGTAGAACACAAAGGAGTTGTGGGCGTAACTATATACATATTGCTGGCCGTCACTAGTTGATTATTGATTCAGCGGTACTGTTGGATGAAGCGGCTCAGACTGACATTACGCGTACATTTACGCGAGACTGGTTCTACCGACGTGTTTCGCACACAGGTGGCTAGTGGGTGTCTGTTTCTCCAACTTTAGTTGAATCGGTTTCAATGAATAGGGTTCTTTCTGAAGATCAAAAAGCAATCACTATACTACGTTGTGGGTTTGATGCGTAGGTAAGAACGGTTCTTGCTAGAAGCACGTAGCAGCCACGTAAAACTTGCAACAACAAAGTAGAGGATGTCTAACTTGTTTTTGCAGGGCATGTTGTGATGTGATATGGTTAAGACGTGATTGTATATATTGTTGTATGAGATGATCATGTTTTGTAACACAGTTATCGGCAACTGGCAAGAGCCATATGGTTGTCGCTTTATTGTATGAAATGCAATCGCCATGTAATTCCTTTACTTTATCACTAAGCGGTAGTGATAGTCGTGGAAGCAATAGTTGGCGAGATGACAATGATGCTTCGATGGAGATCAAGGTGTCAAGCCAGTGACGATGGTGATCATGACGGTGCTTTGGAGATGGAGATCAAAGGCACAAGATGATGATGGCCATATCATATCACTTATATTTCATTGCATGTGATGTTTGTCCTTTATGCATCTTATTTTGCTTAGTTCGGCGGTATCATTATAAGATGATCTCTCACTAAATTTCAAGGTACAAGTGTTCTCCCTGAGTATGCACCATTGCTATAGTTCGTCGTGCCGAGACACCACGTGATGATCGGGTGTGATAAGCTCTACGTTCACATACAACGGGTGCAAGATAGTTTTGCACACGCGGAATACTCGGGTTAAACTTTACGAGCCTAGCATATGCAGATATGGCCTCGGAGCACTGAGACCGAAAGGTCGAGCGTGAATCATATAGTAGATATGGTCAACATAGTGATGTTCAGCGTTGAAAACTACTCCATCTCACGTGATGATCGGACATGGTTTAGTTGATATGGATCACGTGATCACTTAGATGATTAGAGGGATGTCTATCTAAGTGGGATTTCTTAAGTAATATGATTAATTGAACTTTAATTTATCATGAACTTAGTACCTGATAGTATTTTGCATGTCTATGTTGTTGTAGATAGATGGCTCGTGTGTTGTTCCGTTGAATTTTAATGCGTTCCTAGAGAAAGCTAAGTTGAAATATGATGGTAGCAACTACACGAATTGGGTCCATAACTTGGGGGTTATCCTCATTGCTGCACAGAAGAATTACGTCCTGGAAGCACCGCTGGGTGACAAACCTGCTGTAGATGCTGCTGACGACGTTAAGAACGCATGGCAAAGCAAAGCTGATGACTACTTGATAGTACAGTGTGCCATGCTTTACGGCTTAGAACCGGGACTTCAACGATGTTTTGAACGTCATGGAGCATATGAGATGTTCCAGGAGTTGAAGTTAATATTTCAAGAAAATGCCTGGATTGAGAGATATGAAGTCTCCAATAAATTCTACAGCTGCAAAATGGAGGAGAATAGTTCTGCAAGTGAACATATACTCAGAATGTCTGGGTACCACAATCACTTGACTCAGCTGGGAGTTAATCTTCCTGATGATAGTTTCATTGACAGAGTTCTTCAATCACTGCCACCAAGTTAGAAGAGCTTCGTGATGAACTATAATATGCAAGGGATGGATAAGACAATTCCCGAGCTCTTCGCAATGCTAAAGGCTGCGGAGGTAGAAATCAAGAAGGAGCATCAAGTGTCGATGGCCAACAAGACCACCAGTTTCAAGAAGAAGGGCAAAGGGAAGAAGTGGAACTTCAAGAAGAACAGCAAGCAAGTTGCTGCTCAAGTGAAGAAGGCCAAGTCTGGACCTACGCCTGAGACTGAGTGCTTCTACTACAAAGGGACTGGTCACTGGAAGTGGAACTGCCCCAAGTATTTGGCAGATAAGAAGGATGGCAAACTGAAAGGTATATTTGATATACATGTTATTGATGTGTACCTTACTGATGCTCTGAGTAGCACCTGGGTATTTGATACTGGTTCTGTTGCTAATATTTGCAACTCGAAACAGGGGCTACAGATTAAGCGAAGATTGGCTAAGGACGAGGTGACGATGCACGTGGGAAATGGTTCCAAATTCGATGTGATCGCCGTAGGCACGCTACCTCTACATCTACCTTCGGGATTAGTTTTAGACCTGAATAATTGTTATTTGGTGCCAGCGTTAAGCATGAACATTATATTTGGATCTTGTTTGTTGCGAGACGGTTATTCATTCAAATCAGAGAATAATGGTTGTTCTATTTATATGAGTAATATATTTTATGGCCATGCACCCTTGATGTAACGCCCTCGATGCGGCTATAGCTCCCACGTGTCGAGGCACGACTTAGAGACATAACCGCATAGAAAGCAATGTCGCAAGTCAGGCAATCATTACAACATCCCATGTAATACATAATAAAAGGGGGAGAACATAGTTGGCTTACACTCGCCACGTCACATCAGAGTACATAAATAACATCCATCAAACAATCACTCACGGCCTGACTACGGCGCCAAAATGGAAAAGAACCCAACATGCGACAAGGCCCTGAATCAAACCCCAACTAGGCACCACTACTGATCATCGGGAAAGGAAACATAATAACGCTGAGAGTCCTCGTCGAACTCCCACTTGAGCTCGTACTCGTCACCTGGAGCGGAATCACCTGGACCTACATCTGGAATTATAGTATCTGTGAGCCACAGGGACTCAGCAGTCTCGCACCCTCGCGATCAAAACTATTTAAGCTTATAGGAAGGATAAGGCAAGTATATGTGGAGCTGCAGCAAGCGACTAGCATATGTGGTGGCTAACTTATCCGCAAAAGAGAGCGAGAAGAGGAGGCAAGGCGCGAGCGAGAAACTAGAGGAACAACCTGCGCAAGCATTACTCCAACACCGTGTCCACTTCCCGGACTCCGCCGAGAAGAGGCCATCACGGCAACACACGCAGTTGATTCGTTTTAATTAATTAAGGTTTAAGTTATCTACAACCGGACATTAACAAATTCCCATCTGCCCATAACCGCGGGCACGGCTTTCGAAAGTTCAATCCCTACAGGGGAGTCCCAACTTAGCCCATGACAAGCTCTCACGGTCAACGAAGGAATAGACCTCCACCCGAGACACACCGATCAGACTCGGTAACCCGGTACAACAAGACAATTCGACAGGTTAAAACAAGACCAGCAACACCGCCCGAATGTGCCGACAAATCCCGATAGGAGCTGCACATATCTCTTTCTCAGGGCACACTCAGATGAGCGCTCCATACAACTAAAACCAAACCTCGAGTTTCCCCGAGGGGGCGCTGCACAGGACTCTAGTTTGGACCAACACTCAGAGGAGCACTGGCCCGGGAGGGTTAAAATAAGATGACCCTTGAGTCTGCAGAACCCAAGGGAAAGGAAAAGGCTAGGTGGCAAACGGTAAGACCAATGTTGGGCATTGCTGGAAAAGCTTTAATCAAGGCGAACTATCAAGGGGTTCCCATTATAACCCAACCGCGTAAGGAACGCAAATCCGGGAACATAACACCGATATGACGGAAACTAGGGCGGCAAGAGTGGAACAAAACACTAGGCGAGAGGCCGAGCCTTCCACCCTTTACCAAGTATATAGATGCATTAAGATAACATGGCAATGTAATGATATCCCAACAAGTAAATAAATGTTCCAACAAGGAACGGCCTCCAAACTTCACCTGCAACTAGCAACGCTATAAGAGGGGCTGAGCAAAGCGGTAACATAGCCAATCAACGGTTTGCTAGGACATGGTGGGTTAGAGGTTCAACATGACAATTGGGAGGCTGGCAAGCAAAAGGTAGGCATCGTAGCATTGGCATAGCAAGAGCGAGCAAACTAGCATAGCAAAGATAGTAGTGATTTCGAGGATATGATCATCTTGCCTACACAGTTGTCAAAGTTGACTGGATCCTCACAAGCAAACTCAACGGGCTCCTCGGTAGCGAACTCATCTCCCGGATCTACCCAACAAGACAAACAAGCAACAAGGATACAATCAACCACGTGCAAGACCAAGCAATATGATGAAATGATGATATGCTATGCGGGATGCGATGCGGGATGCAAAATGCAAGATATGACAGGAAATGCATGAACCTGGCCTCAACTTGGAATTCCAAGGGTGCCACTGGATAGAGGGGATGAAATCGCTTGAAAACGATATAAAGATCATTGGAATCGGAGCTACGGTTTGGAAATGGCGAGCGTTTTACGAAACGAACCGATCTGCGATATACAACAAGTAGGCCCCTAAATGCAACAAAATGAACATGCTACAGCCACCAAACATGAAAACAAAATACATGGCAGTGATTTACACAAGATGGTTAACAAAACACTAGCACTGAGCCATAGGCAAATTCATCCATTAAGAGGTTCAAACAAGCATGGCAAAAATGAATATGCAAAACAGATTCCAGACTTAGTGAAATTAACACTAGCCTGAAATTTCAGATCACGAAGCCCTCTTCGGAGCAGCAAAACAACATGATACAAAACCTGAACATGACAAGTAAGAACATGGCATGGAGCTAATCAACAAGCTTAACAAAACACCCAAAGTGACCTGGGGCCAAAAGGGTTCACAAAATACTCTACCGAGCTCACGAACATAGCTCGAACACAATCAGTTTTCAGACTTAGTGAAAACTGAGACATGCAGAAATTTAATTCACGAAGGCATGTAAACGAGCTCGATGCACTCACTACGGTGCAAGTCATGGCAAGAAAAGCATATAACCAGCAAGAAGGCACAATATGCTAGCTACACATGGCAAGAACAAAGGCATAGCATGCATGGAACACTAACGGTAGCATCGGCAAAATCGCAAACAAGTTGACGATCTTCCCAGATTAACAACGAAGCAAAAGTTGAGCTCGATTGAGTCAACCTAGAGCACTCCACATATGCAAACAAAGACATGGATGGATAGAGCATAACATAAATATCAAAACTCCCTTACTGATCATCCTCAAAAGAGGCACGGATCACTAGGAAACAAGCTGGACATATAGCATCATGAACTAAAATATCCCAGACTTGGTGAAAATCACTAAGTCCCTGAAATCTGCAATCTCAGGTACCTCTCTTCGCAAGCTTGCACAAGACAGCACACACATCCTAAAAATTCATGGGTGGCACCTCTGGAAAGAAGACAAAATGCTTAACAATTCATCCCAAAGGGGCACAGGCATATCATGCACGAATTAAACATGGCAAAAATGACAAAAGTGCATGATGAACTAACGGATCTGCAATTTAACTCACGAAGCCTCCTTCTAATAGCATTTTGGGCATCAAGATGAACTCAAATGCAAATGATGCAATGGAATGAAATGATGTACACGTCGAGACGAAGATTTTGATATATTATATGTCCAAAACGGAGCTACGGATGCAGAGATACGAGCAGTCAAACATAGCACGAAAAATTAGGGTTGGAGGGGAAAAGTCAACCGAAACGACCCAGATCCACATCTGGCGCGGTTTACGGAGTTCGCCGGAAACACTGTAGCTGCTCGCCGGAGTTGCGCCGGAGAGGCCCAGGAGCTCGCCGGAGCTCGGGGAAGAGGCCGGGGAGGTCGGGGTCGCCGGATCCGGCACTCCCGCGGCCGGATCTGGCCGGAGACGCGGCGAGGAGGCGGCGGCCGGTCGGAGGTCGGCGGCGGTGGGGCGCCGGCGACGCAGGTGGCGGTGGCCCGGCGACGAGGGAGAAGAAGCGGGGCGCGGCGGAGGTGAGTTGCCTGGTCGGGCGAGGAGGCGGGCTCCCCGCGGGCTCGGGCGGGCCGGCGCGGCGGCGGCGATGTGGGCGCCCGCCCGGGACACGTGGCGCGGCGGTGTTGGCTGAGGCGGGCGGCGGAAGATGTCCGGCCGGGGCGGACACGTCCGTCGGCGGAGGTTTCTGACGGGGGGATGTTTTTTTTTTAGGAGGAGGACGGGGAGGAAGACGAGATTCGAAATGGGGGGTGTTTAAATAGGCATAAGTGGAGCTAGGAGAGTCCAAAGGAGGTGCGGTTTTCGCCCACGCGATCGTGATCGAACGCTCTAGGACATGGAGCATAGTTTGGTGGGTTTTGGGACAAATTTGGGGGGTGTTGGGCTGAAACACACATGAGGCCTTTTCGGTCCCTCGGTTAACCGTTGGAGTATCAAACGAAGTCCAAATGATACGAAACTTGACAGGCGGTCTACCGGTAGTAAACCAAGGCCGCTTGGCAAGTCTCGGTCCAATCCGGAAATGTTTAATCCCCACACACGAAAGAAAGCTAGAAATGACCACCGGAGGAGAACGAAGCGCCGGAATGCAAAACGGACAACGGGGAAAAAGCTCGAATGCATGAGATGAACACGTATGTAAATGCAATGCACATGATGACATGATATGAGATGCATGAAAAAGAAAACAACACACGGAGACAAAACCCGAACCCGAGGAAATAAATATAACTTAACGCCGGAAACGGCAAGAGTTGGAGTACAAATTGGGAAAGTTATATCCGGGGCGTTACACTTGATGAGTGGTCTATTTTTACTAAATCTTGATAGTAATGATACACATATTCATAGTATTGAAGCCAAAAGATATAAATTTAATAATGATAGTGCAACTTATTTGTAGCACTACCATTTAGGTCATATTGGTGTAAAGCGCATGAAGAAACTCCATGCTGATGGGCTTTTGGAATCACTTGATTATGAATCACTTGATGCTTGCGAACCATGCCTCATGGGCAAGATGACTAAGACTCCGTTCTCCGGAACAATGGAGCGAGCAACGGACTTATTGGAAATAATACATACTGATGTATGCGGTCCAATGAGTGTTGATGCTCGCGGCGGATATCGTTATTTTCTGACCTTCACAGATGATTTGAGCAGATATGGGTATATCTACTTAATGAAACATAAGTCTGAAACGTTTGAAAAGTTCAAAGAATTTCATAGTGAAGTGGAAAATCATCGTAACAAGAAAATAAAGTTTCTATGATCTGATCGTGGAGGAGAATATTTGAGTTACGAGTTTGGTCTTCATTTGAAACAATGCGAAATAGTTTCGCAACTCACACCACCCGGAACACCACAACGTAATGGTCTATCCGAACGCCGTAACCACACTTTATTAGATATGGTGCGATCTATGATGTCTCTTACTGATTTACCGCTATCATTTTGGGGTTATGCTTTAGATGGCTACATTCACGTTAAATAGGGCACCATCGAAATCTGTTGAGACGACACCATATGAATTGTAGTTTGGCAAGAAACCCAAGTTGTTGTTTCTTAAAGTTTGGGCCTGCGATGCTTATGTGAAAAAGCTTCAACCTGATAAGCTCGAACCCAAATCGGAGAAATGTGTCTTCATAGGATACCCAAAGGAGACTGTTGGGTACACCTTCTATCATAGATCCGAAGGCAAGATATTCGTTGCTAAGAATGGATCCTTTCTAGAGAAGGAGTTTCTCTCGAAAGAAGTGAGTGGGAGGAAAGTAGAACTTGATGAGGTAACTGTACCTGCTCCCTTACTGGAAAGTAGTTCATCACAAAAATCAGTTCCAGTGATTCCTAAACCAGTAAGTGAGGAAGCTAATGATGATGATCATGAAACTTCTGATCAAGTTACTAACGAACCTCATAGGTCAACCAGAGTAAGATCCGCACCAGAGTGGTACGGTAATCCTGTTCTGGAAGTCATGTTACTTGACCATGATGAGCCTACGAACTATGAGGAAGCGATGATGAGCCCAGATTCCGCAAAATGGCTCGAGGCCATGAAATCTGAGATGGGATCCATGTATGAGAACAAAGTGTGGACTTGGGTTAACTTGCCCGATGACCAGCAAGCCATAGAGAATAAATGGATCTTTAAGAAGAAGACTGACGCTGACGGTAATGTTACTGTCTACAAAGCTCGACTTGTTGCGAAAGGTTTTCGACAAGTTCAAGGAGTTGACTACGATGAGACCTTCTCACTCGTAGCAATGCTTAAGTCCGTCCGAATCATGTTAGCAATTGCCGCATTTTATGATTATGAAATCTGGCAAATGGATGTCAAAACTGCATTCCTTAATGGATATCTTAAAGAAGAGTTGTATATGATGCAACCAGAAGGTTTTGTCGATCCAAAAGGTGCTAACAAAGTGTGTAAGCTCCAGCGATCCATTTATGAACTGGTGCAAACATCTCGGAGTTGGAATATACGCTTTGATAATGTGATCAAAGCATATGGTTTTATACAGACTTTTGGAGAAGCTTGTATTTACAAGAAAGTGAGTGGAAGCTCTGTAGCATTTCTGATATTATATGTGGATGACATATTGTTAATTTGAAATGGTACTGAATTTCTGAATAACATAAAAGGATACTTGAATAAGAATTTTTCAATGAAAGACCCCGGTGAAGCTGCTTATATATTGGGCATCAAGATCTATAGAGATAAATCAAGACGCTTAATTGGACTTTCACAAAGCACATACCTTGATAAAGTTTTTAAGAAGTTCAAAATGGATCAAGCAAAGAAAGGGTTCTTGCCTGTGTTACAAGGTGTGAAGTTGAGTCAGACTCAATGCCCGACCACTGCAAAAGATAGAGAGAAAATGAAAGTCATTCCCTATGCTTTAGCCATAGGTTCTATCATGTATGCAATGTTGTGTACCAGACCTGATGTGTGCCTTGCTATTAGTTTAGTAGGGAGGTACCAACGTAATCCAGGAGTGGATCACTGGACAACGGTCAAGAACGTCCTGAAATACCTGAAAAGGACTAAGGATATGCTTCTCGTTTATGGAGATGTCAAAGAGCTCGTCGTAAATGGTTACATCGATGCAAGCTTTGATATTGATCCGGATGACTATAAGTCACAAACCGGATATGTATTTTTATTGAATGGTGGAGCTATCAGTTGGTGCAGTTCCAAGCAGAGCGTCGTGGCAGGATCTACATGTGAAGCTGAGTACATAGCTGCTTCGGAAGCAGCAAGTGAAGGAGTCTGGATGAAGGAGTTCATATCTAATCTAGGTGTCATACCTAGTGCATCGGGTCCAATGAAAATCTTTTGTGACAATACTGGTGCAATTGCCTTGGCAAAGGAATTCAGATTTCACAAGAGAACCAAGCACATCAAGAGACGCTTCAATTCCATCCGCAATCAAGTCAAGGAGGGAGACATAGAGATTTGCAAGATAAATACGGATCTGAATGTTGCAGGCCCATTGACTAAGCCTCTCTCACGAGCAAAACATGATCAGCACCAAGACTCCATGGGTGTTAGAATCATTACTATGTAATCTAGATTATTGACTCTAGTGCAAGTGGGAGACTGAAGGAAATATGACCTAGAGGCAATAATAAAGTTGTTATTTATATTTCCTTATATCATGATAAATGTTTATTATTCATGCTAGAATTGTATTAACCGGAAACTTAGTACATGTGTGAATACATAGACAAACTGAGTGTCACTAGTATGCCTCTACTTGACTAGCTCGTTCATCTAAGATGGTTAAGTTTCCCAACCATAGACATGAGTTGTCATTTGATTAACGGGATCACATCATTAGAGAATGATGTGATTGACTTGACCCATCCGTTAGCTTAGCACGATGATCGTTTAGTTTGTTGCTATTGCTTTCTTCATAACTTATACATGGTCCTATGACTATGAGATTATGCAACTCCCGAATACTGGAGGAACACTTAGTGTGCTATCAAACGTCACAACGTAACTGTATGACTATAAAGATGCTCTACAGGTGTCTCCGATGGTGTTTGTTGAGTTGGCATAGATCGAGATTAGGATTTGTCACTCTGTGTATCGGAGATGTATCTCTGGGCCCTCTCAGTAATGCACATCACTATAAGCCTTGCAAGCAATGTGACAAATGAGCTAGTTACAGGATGTTGCATTACGGAACGAGTAAAGAGACTTCCCGGTAACGAGATTGAACTAGGTATTGAGATACCGACGATCGAATCTCGGGCAAGTAACATAACAATGACAAAGGGAACAACGTATACTGTTATGCGGTTTGACCGATAAAGATCTTCGTAGAATATGTAGGAGCCAATATGAGCATCCAGGTTCCACTATTGGTTATTGACCGGAGATGAGTCTCGGTCATGTCTACATAGTTCTCGAACCCATAGGGTCCGCACGCTTAACGTTCGATGACGATCGATATTAGGAGTTTATGTGTTTTGATGTACCGAAGGTAGTTTGGAGTCCCAGATGTGATCACGGACATGACGAGGAGTCTCGAAATGGTTGAGACATAAAGATCGATATATTGGAAGGCTATGTTTGGGCATCGGAATGGTTCCGGATGAGTTCGGGCATTTACCGGAGTACCGGGGAGTTATCGAAACCCCCCGGGGAGTCAATGGGCCTTATTGGGCCTTAGTGGGAGAGAGGAGGAGGCGGCCACGGTGGAGGGCGCGCCCCGAAGCCCAATCCGAATTGGATGGGGCCCCCCTTTCCTTCCCTCTCTCTCCCTCTTCCTTCTTCTCCTACTCCAACTAGGGAAGGGGGGAAACCTACTCCTACTGGGAGTAGGACTCCCCCCCTTGGGCACGCCATGAGAAGGGTCGGCCCTCCCCTCCTCCACTACTTTATATACGGGGGAGGGGGGCACCCCATAGACACACAAGTTGATTGTTTAGCCGTGTGCGGTGCCCCCCTCCACAGAATTCCACCTTGGTCATATCGTTGTAGTGTTTAGGCGAAGCCTGCGTCGGTAACTTCATCATCACCGTCATCACGCCGTCGTGCTGACGAAACTCTCCCTCAGCCTCAGCTGGATCAAGAGTACAAGGGACGTCACCGAGCTGAACGTGTGCAGATCGCGGAGGTGCCGTGCGTTCGGTACTTGATCGGTTGGATCGCGAAGACGTTCGACTACATCAACCGTGTTTCATAATGCTTCCGCTTTCGGTCTACGAAGGTACATAGACATACTCTCCCCCTCTCGTTGCTATGCATCACCTAGATGGATCTTGCATGTGCGTAGGAATTTTTTTGAAATTACTGCGTTCCCCAACAAGAGGCGCCCCATTCTCATTGTTATTTGCAATTTATGCTCAGCTGCATAAAAGCATACTGGCCTGCTCTTAGCATATTTTGTAAAAGATCCTCTCAACCTTTATCATAAGAAAGCTTTATAGGATGAGAGTCAAAGCAATTAATTTGGTACAAGAAAAAGAGCCGGCAGAAAAATCCTCGCCAAAGCCACAAAGAGAATTAAAATACAGTGCTAGCTACTGGCAAAAGATAAGAGGTAAACTGGTATAGCTACAACAAGCAAAGATCTTCTAGAATGGCCTTTTGTAAGACTACTTGACCACTTGAAGAATTTCAATAAAGAATACTTGACTAGTTGTAGACTGGGCTTTTCCTGTCAAACATAGTTATAATGTTGGCCAAGGCAGTGAACTACAGAGCTAACTCATCAGGTCCATGGGTTATCAAATTCCGCCGCAGTTGGAACTGAACTGTGGTTTAGGAGTCAGATACCTCTGAATAAGGCTATTACCACGTGTGCCAATAATGCCGACTGATGGCTTCAGTCGCTCTGCTTCTCGGCAAATAACCTTTCCAGCATCCCCTTCAACCATCCGTGCCCTGGTATGGACCTTGTAAAATTTCCAATAAAAGGCACATGTAAAAATTCCTTATGGAAACTATGAAAAGAGAAACAGACCATAGGATTTCACATATATGAACACTGCACGGTTTTCACCAAAAAAGGCACTTGTAGTATTGCATAGCAAAACATGAGGCACACAACTGAATCTGTTTCAAAAACTACTCAATTGGACAACGAAATTATACAAGCACACAGGGGTAACAGAGCATACCAGTGACTCGCCAACTCATCCATCAATTCCTGTCTTTTGTTGTATACCATATCATTCATGTATATATTGAGTGGAAATTGATTACAAAATGTGGACCGATATCCCGCATGTTCAGAATTTCAGATGCTTTGATGATCTCACAGTAATTCTTAATATAACCAAATGCCCCTAGATTATTTGAGACTGAAACTTAACAATATTATACTATCCCATCCCGGCCTTCTCATCATTCTAGCAACATGAATCCATGATAACCAAGATACCAGCCAACAACTTCCCTGATTGCAGTTCCCAAGGTGGGGTCGTGAGGGCATGATATATAGGCAATTGGTCCTCCTTGTCATTTGATGGAAACATTCAAGTTGATCAAGTCGTGGGGGTACAATGTAACCAAACTATGTTATGTAAATCATCAGTATTACTCCCTTCAGATATAAGAGAGTACGTATTATTCTAATCAAAACTAAAATGTTGTGAGGGGACTGCCCAAAATTATACTGTGATTTGTTCTATTACTGATTAAGTTCGAACCCACCAAAATTACGTAGCATAGTAGATAGAGCCAGCGGAGATGATATCGATATGTTATTAACAATTTAAATGTGGCGACAACATGGTTAAAATATATCAATCCTTCACAATTCATTGACCTCAGCTTCACTAATGCACTATCTCACAATACCCAGTTACCCTTTTATTAGTTACTAGCACATATGTCTGTGAGTTGCAACGGGAAAAATTAATGTTTTGTGCAAGCATAATGTTTTGTAGCATCGGATTCACTACGAAGAACATACTACAACGCAGCACCCTTTTACAAAATGAACATAAAAATTGGGATGCAATTTATCCGCGTCCATATTTCCTGTGCGGGCATAATCTCCCACTAATTTCATTTAACTATAATCCTTTCTTTAATTAGCATGTTGTCCGCACCTATTTTAGTCAGTAATCGAATCCTTCTTTTTCTAATTTAGTAGCCCCATCACAATGAGGCCTATGGATCCTTCCTTTTAATTATCCTACCTTTTTACCTCAAATCTTTCCTTTAATTAGCCCCATCTATTTGAATATTCTATTTATTAAGCCCACAATCGTTCTTTAATTATTCCACTGGTTTACCCACAATGCTTTCTTGAATTAGCCACATCCATTTAAACATCCTATTTAAGCCCATAATCCTGCACGAGGCCGCTTCTTTAACGGTCTGTTGGTTGATTCCTAAGGCCGCTTGTATATTTACTGGTGGGAACCATTATAAAAGAGCTAGGCGGGGATTAGTAAACGTGAAAGATGTATAACTTGTTGGTCGTTACATCAAAGAGCCTGACACGATGTACTGTGTTCAATTCCCACAATGTTGATTTATTTTGAGCCAATTATTTTTCGCGGTCTCTATAAAATCTCATAGAAGGCCTATCAACATACGAGTACCTGGCCCAGATGGCTTACCATGTGTACGAGCAAACCATACGAAACTTTAGCGTGCGCTCATACCAAACGAAAATCAATGAAAAGAACCAAACCAAACCAAGAATGCGTATTCTCTTTAATAGTAGGTATAGATATATAAAGAATCTAAAGGAAGCCAGAGACAACACGGTAGCAAGGCAACGATTATATGGAAAGAAACACGGGACGAAGAGATCGTAACGCGGGCGAACGATATGATGACGTACGAAGAAATCATGAAGAAACAGATCAAAGGACAGTAAGAACGGTCAAATAATATAATGTCCTTGACAATTGTGAAAGACATGAATTGGAAGACGTGGTTAGTAGAGCAAGGCAATATTGATTCAACCAGGGTTCGACTCCTGCATATGCACTTTATTTTTCTGACGAAAACGAGCAAACCAGGACGTGAGCGAGGTGTCCTACTTTATTATGCAAAACTAATTTTAAATCTCAGCCATCAGTCTTTATGTTGAATATATAAAATCAATGGATATAAAAGGGTGACGTATGGAGAATTATGAAAGCCTCCGTCCTTTAATATTAGATAAAGATACTAAATCCAGCAAAACAATTACTCCCTCTGTAAAGAAATATCTTTAGTGATCTAAACACTCTTATATTTTTTTATGGAGGGAGTACTTTGCAAGACCCCGCGCAACCATAAAGCTAGAAGTTTCTTAGATAAATAAGTGTGTCTCAAGATTCGAGTATCTTGTCATCTCCTCGTTATTATATAATCAAACTGTTCTTATTGAAACATAATTTGTCTAGAGGAATAATTAATATTGCAAAAGGTGAAATCAGAAGATAAGTCATGTCACACTGATCCTATCTTGTTTTATTCATTGGTACTGAAGTGAACTAATGAACAGAAGATACATACATAAATGCAAGTTGGCTTCTAGAGTAACAGTTCTCGATATACTGCAGCGTTCATTTTGACAATAAGTTGGTGTATATTTACAAAAAAAATACAAATATTGAAGTGCCAAATAAGACACAAAATACAGATCCTTATGTGATGTTTCAAAT
Source organism: Triticum urartu (assembly GCF_003073215.2). Lineage (NCBI taxonomy): Eukaryota > Viridiplantae > Streptophyta > Magnoliopsida > Poales > Poaceae > Triticum > Triticum urartu. The sequence goes on from NC_053026.1 coordinate 427,613,483, forward strand.
CTTAACTGGGTAATGGTCGACATGTAATTAGAACTGGGTAACTGACCTATAACTTATAGTGATAATAGCAAAGGAATCAAGAGTGAGTTGATCAGAGACCAAACAAAATAGTCTGATGTGATGACATGTTACTAACCCTATATATGCGCACAGCTTTCGCCAATATTTGAGAATGAGTGAAAACTCACATGTTCCTTATACCAAGAAGTGCATAATGTAAAGCACGGGCAGTTGCTGATACTGGAGCTACCAAAATAGCCGGAGCTCCACAAATTGCAGTAGTCAGTGCTGACCTGGCATCAGCCTCGCGATTATACACGTTAATAGGGCTCCCAATCAAAGTAGAGACAGTCCTTCCAAGTCCATCAGTAAAGCTTTCATAAGCCTGAACAATGTTCCAGGTTAATATTAAAACACTCCGCACTACCTATGTACTTTAGGATTTAGGCTAGTACAGTTCAGAGACTCAGGTGAAGCAATTTCAAGGTCTATTTTTAACTTATCTAGAGACTTTAATAGTAATGCAAAATTAAACTCCAAATCACAGAAAATTAGCAAAGCCCTGAATCCAACTTCATGAAGAGACAATTTTCATGTTATTCCAGAACAAGAGATATTTTTATCATACAATTCAAAGGAATTGAATACCTACTTTATTCCTTGTGTCGCATTTTCGGGTTGGTTTTCCCTTACATTATCTTTGTTTCTTTTAGCTTCACACACAGCAGTACACTTGCCACTTCGCTAGGGCCAAGTTTAGCAATACTTGTGAAAATTCAGACATATAAAAGCATCATTCCGGGTATATAACGATTGCAACCACTCCATTCGGATATGTGGTGTCGGTGTACAAAAGTTGGGGGCCTTCTGTACCCTTTTACTTGTGCACGGGCAGTAGCAGCCACACCTGCGGCCGGGCTCGGCAGGGCAAAGGAAGCAAAGATACAAAGCTGCCGAGGCAGCACCCAAGCCAGAAGCATAAGGAGCGAAGGGACAAGATGGGCTTCCCCCGGCAAAAGCCTTGCCGGGGCGACCTACATGGCCCGGCAAGAGCCTTGCCAGGGCAACTTGCCCAACACCAGCGAGACCGCCACCCTTGAGCCTGAGAGTTATGACGCCATCGACAAACATCAAGACCAAGGCTCGGGAGTGACTGCATGGTGGCATGCAGATCTTTGTGGAAATCAAAGGCCTGCAAGCCTAGATGAGAACTAGAGGACAAAAGCCCCCGACAAGATCTTGCCGGGGACGACTGAAGACCTCTTGTCGGGGACGCTCGCAAGCCCCCGGCAAGACCCTTGCCGGGGACGCCCACGAGATCCCGGCAAGGGCCTTGCCGGGGGCGTCTACGGAGCAAAAGCCAGGCCCGCACTTACCAAAGCTTCGCTGCCCCGCGCCCGTTCCAACATGGCAACCAGCCTACCAACTAGGCACGCACCCGCGTGGCAGCATGCAGCCTCTAGGCCGACCAGCCAAGCACCTGCATGGTGGCATGCAGATCTTCGTGAAGATCCTGCCACCGCACCAGCTCAGCAGCCAGCCAACCAGCGTGGCGCTGCATGCCTCGTCACCTTGAACGCGCGTCGAAGCAAGGCGAGGCGGCGATGGACGGGACGGGCTTCCTTACCATCCCCGATAAAGCAAGATGACACATCGGCGGTGCATTAAATGCGTTTGTCCTAGGATGTCAGGAGATAAACTTGTACATTGTACATACTTTCCACCTCCTGTATGCCACTGTGGCGACCCCTTTGGCATATAAAGGAGGCCCGGGGTGTAATGAGGAAGGATTCAGACTTTTTGGACTGGGCATGCATGACAGCTAGTTCAAGAACTCAAGAGCACTAAATACACATAAAGCAGGACTAGGGTTTTATGCATCGCTTGCGGCCCGAACCTGGGTAAAAATCCCACCGAGTTGATCTTCTAGACCCGCTCTTTGCGTAGCCCCATGCCCCGCAACTGTAGAAGGGATTCCGTCGAGGGATCCCATAGGTGTCGTTCCAGAACCCCGACACGTGGTAGCTTCAGTCTTCTCAAAATTGGTTCCTACAAATTAACCAATGCATCCAATGGAATTTGTTTAGATATGAGCATATCCAAAATTTGAGCACACATAAACACCTATTGGACTAGAGAGGAAGAAAAGGAAAAGCTCACCAAGAAATCTTGCAACCTCCCGCAGCAGCAACAAACGGCAACTGTTATAGAAACCAATTTGGAACTTCCTATTAGAATGCATAACTTCTGAGACTAACTGAGATGAAAATAAAGTGGATTAAAGAGAGGGGGCCAAATCGTGCCAGTTAACAAGCTCATCTTAGCATTTAAGAGATGATTATCGAGGAGCTGCAGTAGAGACGATACACCCAAAATTCATACGCGGTCTTGTAGTAGTACAAACTTAATTTTCATGAGCAAGTAAAAATGGTTCCTCGTCTCAACTGAATTGAACTGAAGAACAGAGGTGGCACTACATATTCCTCATTTGAAACTGTATTTAACTGAAGAACAAAGATGGCAGTACAAGTTCCTCATTTGAACTGAATTTAACTATCGACAGATACACTTAAACTTCGTACATTGTCTTGTCGTAGTACTAACTTAATTTTCATCAGCAGCAAGTAAAATGGTTCCTCGTGTAAATAGAATTTAAATGAAGAACAGAGGCGGGTGTTGCTACTATTTGTTCTTGTTCAACTTTAATATGTTGGATTGCTGGTTGAAATGATTGTGTTGATGATTTGCTGGGCCTAGAAGAGCGGTTTATGTTGAGCTGAATCATGTGGCAGGTGCAGTTTGGGAGCTCAAATTTTGTATTGATCTGTCAATATCATTGTGTTCACCAATTCTACCAACATGATGTTTTTCTTTAGAGATGTGATGTATATGCACCTTATCCAGAATGTTTTTCTTTAGAGAAGGGCAGTCATCTAAATCCTGATCTATCGACAATTCACCGAGGTTTTCATGGCAATGAATTTGCAACTGAGATATCGATTGATAATGTATTTGTATGCATATCATAGAAATATGTTGTGAAATGAGATTGATAGGAATCTGTAATATAGACAATAGTTATGTCGAGTATTTTGAAAGGAAGATATAACATACAGCAAATATAATGATAGCAGCAACATTGTATGATTCTCATATGCAATTCCTTAGCTTCAGGATAAAATAGATTCAGCTATGACAATGTCATATTATATGGATTACATGGAGAGTCCTTATGTTTACGCCATCGTCTGAGTGTGACAGTTCTTGCTTGTCTTGTCATTCATTTCAGCTATTGAATGGTGGACGTGAAATTTTGCTAACCAAAGTTGAAACCTGGGAGCATGAATAGAATTGATGAGTGACACATCGAAAAAGCATATGTTAAATACAAGATGATAGCTTCATAAACTGAGTACATATTGGAAATTGGTCATCGGTATGATTAGAAAAGCCAATGATGAAGATATTAAGATTTTGAAATGCTCTTGGCTGTATAAAAATGTAGCAATAGTCTTTTGCAAACTTGTGAATTTTGCTGCAGTTTACTTTGGATTTTGAAAGCACGTAAACTTTTATGGAATTGTATGACCATATCTCGCATGATAGAGGTTAACGGAATTTTTACCTTAGCTTTCTTGCATACAAGTTAATTATTGAGTGGAGGAATGGCAGCGCTGGTGCTGGAAACTTCTCTAGATGGAACCTGCTTTTATCAGGAGAAAAGACAATGGGACAGTTAGCATACGGAAGATGATCATACATGTGAAATTGTGAGCTCACCTCAGTGTTTTCTGAAGTTACATAGAACTCTGTTTTGTATCGATGCAATCGCAGATGCAATCCCGTCATTTGTGCTGGTTCAAATACACAACCATCAGGTGTGACCCAGGTTGTTATTAAATCTGCATCTGCTGATTTGCTTTTGTCCAGACGGTGCATTCATATCCTACTAAATTTGGTGATGAGCCTACATCATAACCATTATCATCCAGCGTGCAGTAGGGACTTAAAATATCCTCCATGATCACTGTGTTATAGTATCTGTTTGGTAGCCCTTGCAGTCTAACATCAAGTCTCCTTGTGAGCTCACCCGGTGTACCTTTCACTGATTTGGACCGTTTGCAAATATAGTAGGGGCCAACATGGATTTCTTTTGCCAAATCTTTGAGTATGCTATTTTTCCTGAGTGAAAGTGACAGGACTGTGCCGTTTATGAGGCACGTCCGTCTGTCTAGGAACTTAAGCCTTGGCTCAACAACATTCAGTATATTCATATCATGGAGCTGCTCTAAGATTTGTGCTTCGTTTTGTAGAGGAGTTGATAGAGGAACACTTAGTATGTAGGATGACTCTAGCAGGCACATTGTTTGCAAGTCCACATCAACATCATTGAGATAGCAATACTTAACACTTCCAAGAGCGGCCGCCTCAACAAATGTATATTTCCTGGTCTCTATAGTTTCGGTGGCGCCTGGGTGAGGGTTTGTGTTGAGAGTTCGAACACGAAGTGCTACACAATATGTCATGATCTTCTTACGCGTGCGGTGTTGTGATCCAACTGGTCCATCACGTCTACTTCTGACATGAATCACTATGTAGTGTGGGAAAGCTGTGTTGTCTAGTGCATTCCATCCAGCACATGTTATCCCTCTAAGTTCATTCAACATGAGGTTCGATTCATCGAAGTAGGTAACGATGTAGTATGGTTGGAGCATGCGCTCGATGGCCTTCACTGTCCACAAGTGCAGCGAAAGAGAGTATATGTTTATATGAAGATGGAATCGGGCTATGTTGATCATGCGTGGAAAATAATATAAGGCTTCATCATAGGTTTCCAATTCATTCGAGATACGATGACAAAAATATTCAATTCCATCGATATGGAGGTTTCTACGGCTGCTCATAAAAGCTATTGCGTAGCTGTTCATGAGTTCATTTTCTAGCTCAAGAAGTGTAGTGGAATCTGCGTTGAAGGTGTAGAGTACCGGAGTATAACTCATTCGGAGACGATAGAATAGGGCCTTCGACAAGTCAAGTCGGTTTGTAAGTGACCCATCAGCACGGTGTATGGTGAACCTTGTGATAAATCTATGCAGATGCCTTCTTTTCTCATGGACTCTACTGATGTAAGTCCGGGGATACATGAGGCACTTGATTGGTGTGCTTTGCTCTATCATCCAAGATTGTAGTTCATCGGCTACAATTTAAATGGGAGTTTGTTATATATGAGTTGTGTGCGTTCATAGTTTAGCAAATTCCAGTATTGCTCTTAGAGAGGACGTACCTGTAGGTGTTTTGAACGAAGAAGTATGGTTCTCCTCCATTCCCGCTATTGTTTCTTCGTTCATTCACAAATTGCAAGTTCAAGATTAGAGAAGAAAATCTGCAGAATAGAACATGGTTATTTGGGATATGAAAAAATGGGTGGTCAGGATGTGCTCACTATTTACTGAAATTGTTGTCTATAAGTTGAACACCTGCTGTTGTGAATGTTAACCCATGTTGATATGAAAACACTGAAGAGGGTATAATAGATCCTAACAGTTCAATTAAAATGTAGCGTATTTATAATCATGTTTTAGAGAGGAGAACAACTCAATTTTAACTGAAACTTCATGTTTCATATAGAGAGTGATGGGTACAGTAAGAAATCGTTGACACTACAAATGAATATCTTGTCTTATTACGCTACCAATGGTGGGAAGGAAGTGAAAACAGAGTACCAGAAACATAGTTGTTCTAGTGTTCTAGTCTTGTCCACAAACTTGAGAAATTGCCCAACATATGTACTACCGATGGCGTTGTAGTCTTCTATACAAACTTTACAAGCTGACCAACATATGCACCACTACCACAATAGAAGAGAGGGAGGGTTACGGAAAAGAGGAGGCTTGTCGCAAAAAAAGGAAGCATGACAGAGGACGGGAGAGTGGGGAGAGGGGAGCGGAGCAGTACATGTGTTTGCTGGAAGGATGGCTTCAGGTGCGTTGCCGCTTGGGCGCCGGAGCCACGAGGAACCTGTATTGAGGCGGCGCCGTCGCGCCGTGGGAGAGAGGCGATATTGACCAGCGACAGCGGTGCAGTAAACCCTAATCGTGCAAAGTGGAAAGGGGAAAGAGATGTGTGGTCAATCTGGATTGCTGTGATGCGAGTTGTGAGGGCGACTCCAACGTATTTCTTTACAGAGATTGGCACAAAAACAGGCAGGCCTGGAGCCAAAACGTTTGGATTTATGGACTTTGGCGAGAAAGAGTGAATAGAAGGCATTGGCGATAAATAAATATTTAATCACTATTTTTTGTATGAAACATCTTAAAATCAATTTTTTTGAGTTTTCATAAATAATAGAGATGTAAAGTACATATTAATAGCAGATGCCATTGCATACGAAGACAACATACAGATTTATCACTCGATACATGGATGCTTTGTAGGGTAGTGTTCAAAAGTAAACAGAGGTACATAGTATTGGACACAGTTACACATAGCATTCAACTTAATTTCTGTCGATACATGCATCGACAGGTGCGAACAGTTCCCTTAACAGGAGATACATATAGCTTAGAAACCTCGACATTAAAAGAGCTACTCGTCTATATCGTAGTAAGGTTCATCAGCAACACAGCTTGGTCCAGCGTATTCATCTTCTGGTCCAAAGTATGGTGGAAACTGATCGCCCTCACTGTCGTCTGACTGTGATTGGTCTTCATAACCACCAACGGACTGCACTTTCTCAGTTGCTTTGATTATCAGACGGTGAAGATCTGATGTGAGCTTCTCTAGTTCCACGAAACACGAACTGAAAGGTGTAGCAACCACTGCTTCTTTGTTCGATTGGTTGTCTGCTACAAGTGTGTGAATTTTTGGGCAATGGACTGTTGATGCGTGTATGAACATGCGAAAGGCTGTTGTGAGTTCCCCAATTCTTCTGTTCTTCACGCATGGTGAACCATTTTTGGAAGCTAACTGTTTGATGAGGTTTCTGTTAGAATCTTCCACGCTCTTCACTTTTACATAACTGTAGTCCTTTAGTCCCTTTTTCTCAACTGATAGCATGTATTTTATAGCCTTAGTTGCTGCTTTGTGTTCAGCAGCTTGCAGTGTCATTGATGCACTGCTTGAAGGTGTATTTCACAGGAAGGATAAGGCAGGGTGGATCTGGGTGGGTAGAAATCCACACCTGCTGTTGTTTTCCTTTCACATATCCATGGTTGTGGAATGTTGGTGGAGGTAATTGGAGTTTATTCATTATGGTCTCAAAGATGACCCTAGGTGGAACTTCAATTGCATCCATTTTACAATGCTAATAAGATATTAGGCACCACGTATGTTAGTATGCACTCATTTCATAATTTACTTTGCAAGTGATAGGTTTGTGAGCTGAAATAGAATTTTATGTGAGGTGACTATGTACTGATTTTGTCACACAAACCAAACAGTGTGCTTTATGTAGTATTAAACAGTATATAAAGCTGGAAAGAGATGGGATTTGCCATTTATAGGCTATGATGTACTTACTTCGTCTGGATGAATGATCGCCGAGAGGAGCGCTACTTGTGCAGACCAGAAGCACACGAAGTAGGGCGCCGGGAGATGCACAGAATGGGCACAACAGTGTGGAGAACGGATACGCCCAGGAGCTGACCAGAAGGAAACCCTAGCGACAGAAAATGATTCGCTCAATCGCACAAAACAGGGGAACGTAAATCAATTTGGTGGAAGAGGTAGAGCGCGTTGCATGGCAGGCATGCGTACCTTCGATGGTGTTGGACGTCGCGTGTTGAGCCTAGAGTTCGGCGGTGAGCGCCGCCGTACGGGAGAGAGAACACAGGAGAAAGGGGATCGAGTAGGAGGTGCTGGGGAGAAAGAGAGAGACAGACAGACTATGTAGGTGGTTTATTTTTTCTGAAGAAGAGAAATGGGTTGCGTGTTGCTTCAGATAAGTCTGTATTGGTGGGGCAGATGGGCCAAGTGGAGCAGGCCAAACGATCAAGTGGACTCATTATGTACTGTCTTTATTCAAAGTGATTTAAAAGGTGGAAAGTTCCTAAAAAAATTATACAAGTTCGGACTAAATTTCTCAAAAGAAAGGATCGCTATAAAAAACTAAAAAAATGCGTCTATAAATGCGAAAGTGACAGAAAAAATGTAACATAAGATACTATTATTGGATGTAACAATTATTTGCAAGAACCAAGTAAATCAAGTTTTTTTAGAGAAAAGTGACAATATTATTTAATCTAAATAAAATTATCAGCTATTTGCAAAACTTATAAAGTGATCAATATGTCTAACATCATATTTTCATGTCTATGAAATTTATATTATATTTTTTGGAGTTTTTCATAATTGTAATATGCACTTTTATTATTAAAATAGTTATTAGTGTCGTTTAATGAAAATAGATGCCATTGCGTTTCGCTGCATACTCCATCGAAAGGGCGCCTAGAGTCGAGGCAAAATTAGACAGACTGACCAGTCAACGGATGGATCTCGATTCATATACATGAACTTTGTTTTTTATAGCGAAGATCACTTTGTTTTCTTGTTGTTTTAGAAATTAGGTTTTCACGCCGCTGCTTTTGTTGGTGGACCCTGGTCGTGTTCTAATACAAATACTCACATAGAAGTTTAAACGCTCTTTATATTGATTAGAAGAGTATAAGGGATTACAGAAAGGGTACTCTAAAAGCTTTGTTTCTCTTTCATCATGATAGTAGTGAAGAGTACATGATCCTACATTTTACTGCCTTTTTTAATCGATGGATTTTTCTTGCTGTTTTAGAAATTAGTTTTTTGGGTTGGCGCTTCTGTTGGTGGACCCCGGTCGCTTTCTAATAGAAATACTTGCATAGAAGTGCAAACGCTCTTTATATTAATTAGAAGAGTATAAGGGATTACAGAAAAGGATACTCTAAAAGCTTTGTTTCTCTTTCATCATGATAGTATTGAAGAGTTCATGATCCTAAATTTTACTGCCATTTATAATCGATGGAAGTGTACAAATATTGTAAGTCTAATACATTTCATATGACTTAGGTGTCACATGGATTGCACGGTTACTTGTAATGCATAAATTTATTCAAATGAGAGGACGATATGGATTAGTTGATGCATGTATGTTAAAAATGTAACTGCATACAAGATATGCATTCCAGGTAATAATATGTCAAGCAACATTCAAATAAAATATAGAATAATAAGAAGAAGCTTCTGTAATACACACAAGTACTTCACTGCATAAGGGAAACCATAACTTAGGTTCAAGTCTTACAAGGTAGTGCTATGTACAATATGTAGTCAACACCTCTGCTTATGCCAGCAAGTGACATGAAAGGGAAAATCAACTGACTGAATATTAGGTCTTACAAGCTTCTAGTGCAGAATAAACTATATACAATACGTACTCAGCTCTTCTGCCTATGCCAACAGGTGGCATGAGAGGGAAAAGCAGCTAGCCGAATATTAAGTCTTTAAACATTCTGCTACAGAACAGACACACAGCAAATCTGCTTACGCTGACAAGCAGCGGTAAACAGAAAAGCACTTGCCTGAACATGTGCTCGATATCATCTAATACTGGTAAGTTTGGCTCCACTACTACTTTGGTGGATCATTGATATATTACATAACATAAGGGAGTTGCATTCACAGGAATAGTGAACATGCAGAGTCGGATGAGCTTAAATGCCAGCATCTTGCACTCATGTGACCATCCAAACGCAAGAGGTGAAGGATATCACCTGCATTACAACACACATGATACACTTTAGCAAAGAGCACTAAAAATTCTATGAGGTGCAGGTAATGTGAAAGAGCCTGTTGCTATCAGTTTTAATCACTCTTTCTTACTTTGTTTTGGAGCCACTGTGTCCCTTCTTGGGCTTGTTTGGAGTATCATAGGCAGTAACAATAGTCTTGTCCATCTTAGTGCACATGTTTTCAAAAGATGAAAATAAGAAACAATTAAACTATGGGGAATGAAGGAAATTGGCTAATTAAGTACTGAAGAACTATAAGTAAGTGTTGTACAGTTTCTCCATGGTTGTTATTACCAAACATATTTTGGGGATATTCTTATTGGGAAATTATTGTTATTATTGATTCCCTTACAAATTACACCAGTTTATGAGATCAATTAGAATGGACCTAATTAACGGAGGGGATACTCACGATTTCTTAGGAGGGGTAGTCTGCTCAGTGGAAGTTCCTGATTCAACTGTAAGGTCTTCAACAGCGCTGTAAAGCATGTTGCAAACAAGAGCTCAGAAGAGTTGTAAAGATAGTAGACAAATATGAGATTACGATAATTTGGCATCCACAATGGCATACTATATTATATTCTGTACGTAATACTCCAAAGTGTAGTTGCATGAATATCTGTACATTGGAGAACTGACTAATAAGTGCAATTCATAAGAAGTGAACAAAATCAACAACCTGAGTACCACGGGCAAGATCTTAGTATATAACAACCAAAGAGTCGGAGGACTAATAATGTACTGGTTACCTTCATGTTTAAACGATGATAAACATTAGCTAGCATACATATAGAGTTCTAACGACTAAATAAAAGAAAGAAAGGTTTGTAGCAACAACGTAACAAAAGTGCAAAAGAGCAGCAGCAGGAGTAAGAACTAACTCAAAGTGAAATAAGAGATAAAAAATAAACAAAATCCAAGCTCAAACAATGTTGATCAGATCTGCGGTTCAGGGTCATAGGTCAACCGAGATGTAAGTCATAGCAAACATGGTTTGGAAATTATGAAAGTGGAGGAAAAAGACAGAGTGAACTAAGTCACTGCAGTCAAATTATTTGGTCGTAGTTGACGTTGTTGATGCAGCTACACACACGCACACACACACACACATAGAGAGAGAGAGAGAGGAACCTTGATGGAGGGTGAAGTCTTGTGGGAGAGACAAGCTTGAAGGATTGGCAGATGCAGCGCCCTTTAGTGCTGTGTTGTCAACTTTAATGTTCTTGTCCTTGATCTTGTTTGTTGAGTTGTGTGTGGCACAAGCGGCATTACAATCAATTGATCGGAATGAAGTGAGATCAAATGATAGTTCTTTTGAAATTGATGAGACACTTATAGGAGAGGTGTAATTGGCAGCACTGTAGTTCCATCACTTGAAGCATCGTTTTCGGTCACTTTGCTTGACAACTCTATTTCAGCAGAGCCATCAGCATTGTTTCTCTTCAGGAGGCGAAGCAGCTAAAGAGAGATGGAAAAGCGTTGCTTTAACACAATTGCATGATCCACACAATTTGAATAGTAAATACTTTAGATTTTGAAGGACATACCACACGTGATACGCTTGTCTTTTTGATTTCTTTTTCAGCTACTATGGGGAGCTTAGGCATGTTGTCTACAGAGCTCGGGTTGGTAGATACAGCAAGTGCACGACCACTTTAAGATCCAGTTGGAATCGCTAGGGGCATCACAGTAGGAGCACGAGTATCATGTGGCACAGAGTTCTGTCTCCCAAAAAAGGTTTGAATGCCATTCACTTGGAATGAAATGTTTCTCTGTTAGAGGCTCTTCTGGGTCACTGAGACAGCAAGGGTATATTTCTGAGACACAACTGCAGCTATTTCACGAGGAAGTCCAGATGACCTTAGAAGTGCCATGACAGATTTTCCAACAAGTTGATGTGCAATTCTGTTAAAGAACACATACTCTGCTGTGCATGTGCCATCCGTTCCTTCTAAACAAAGGTGGAACCTGCATGGCAAATAAATAGCTCTGTTAATTGAGTGATCAAGAAGATCATCTTGCATTTTGTTTTTTATATGAGACTGTACTTTGGGTAAGCTTTTGTTGAGACACATCCTGCACTGCATGTGAATTCCGAGCCATAAGAGGTGGCAGAATGATGGCATTTAGAACAGGATTGGAACCACCATGGCTGCTCAGGCATCACTTTTGTAATTGTGACAGTGCAAATAAAATATGTGTTCTGCCGAGGGAAAGAGTGCATCACAGATGTTTTCTCAAAGTTGGTGCTATTATTTCTGAAAATAACCATAAAAGATAGGATAACTGAATTTAAGTGTGATAGAAACACACCTCTGTCTCCCATGGATCCATGTTTCACAGCTCGTCGACAGTTTTCTGTGGGAGGTCACCTCGGTTGCGTTTTGCGGCAAACTTCTCAGCACCATTTGATATCCACTGAATTTTCTGGAAATCATCACCCAACCTGTGTGTGCAAAGACATGTGGTTAAAACTACAAGAAGATGAGCTCATAGGCACATAGTTGTAAAGTGCACTCAAACCTTTCAAAGGAGTCATCTATTTCAGGAATGTCCTCGTTTAGATACCATCTGCATGCAGATCCTCTGCTAAGAGTTTCATCATCTGCATAATAGGTTGAGAATACATTCAGCGTGAAACGCGAGCACCAAAAAGTGGTTCCAATATAAAATCTTTGACTTACTATTGTAAGATCTCATTAGAAGGCCAACAAAAACACCAATAACAGGTAAGTTCTGTCCATTGTCATACACAAGTTGCGCTTCAAACTCAACAGCCCTTTGTCCCCAAAGAATGATTTTCATTTCGGTATTCCTGTAAAGAAATACATACACAGATGTCAATATTTGTTTGAAATAAGTTACTTGTGTGGTGATGCACATCTTACTTAGGTAGTATTTATTTTAAATGCGTGATAAACCATGGTTTCAGGAACAGCCATTTTCAATGCATATTCATATTAAGGGAGTGATTAGCCGTACCTGTCATCTCTGAAGGCAATGACCTGCTTTGGAGTGTCAGTTGTGTTTGTAGGCATTCGCACGTACGCCAACTGCGCCACACCAACAATTTGTCCAATGACATCTGCAAACAAATTTAGGGCTGAATACATTTTCTCATTTTGGTACCATAAGAGTGCTACATATATAGTTAGACTTCTTACCAACAAAGAAATCCTGAGCACCAACATGTGATGGAATTCGAAAAATGGCATTAGTTCGTACACATACATAGGGAACTCCGGATCAACATCCTCAGCATGTACAACAGTGGTCCAGGGTGTGAACCTAATCATGTACTTGGTAGGGAACGACTTGTAAGAGGTTTTGCTTCGAACAACCAAGAATTTCTTGAAGCAATAAACTTTTTGTTCTTCAACAAGCTATTTGAACTTGGTTGCCTCATTTCCAGGAATCTCAGCGTAAATATGGTTACCCTGTTTAACACGGTAGTTAATGCTAAGAGGGTGTCGATAAATGAAATAATTGACATGAAAACATCACACATGTTGTGATTATAACCATCATTACAATAGAGAGGAGCAAGTAGAATTAGTTATATTATAAGGATTGAATTTGTTCATGCCAGGGTACCAGTACTGTATAGTAAGAACAATTACAGATGTTGGATTGATGTCTATCGAAAGGAAATAATGTGTGCTAGCTATTAAATAGTGATGTTTGGGTACCTTTTCATCCACCAACACAAGGTCAACATGTATTGGAGGCTGTCCATCACGTGTTCCACAGTAGTCCCACATACATGCAACATGCACACGAATAGACCAGTGTCGGCTTGTCGGCGACACATCAGACAGCGAGTCGAAAAGCATTTGCAAATTAACAAGAAGAACAGAAGGTGAGCAGGAAAATCTTTGAACCAAGAGATGCTCTCAGGGTGAATGCAAGTAGAAATACAATAGAATTGCACGTGCCAAGAGAATTGAATAAATGTTATAGTCGCTGACTATAGAAATATTTTTTCCAGCAAGAGTATGTGTACTGTCTGCAATTCTGCTTATTATGTTGTATCAAAATTTGTAGATACAGGGTTTCTAACATGAAGGCCAACCTCATTAAGAGATTTTGCCTGGGTTTTATTGAACATTGCATAATAAACTCTCATTGCAGACCAGTGACGGTGCACTGCTGACACATCAGAGACAGAGTTGAAAGCCATCTACAAGTTAACAAGAAGAGCAAAAGCTGAGGAGAAAAATCGGTGAAGCAACAGAAGTTGGTAGGGTGAATGCACATACCAGTAGAGTACAAGTGTGGGTGCCAACAAAATCGAATAAATGTCACAGTAAGTATATTTAGGAAATATAAAATGATTTGTTTGCAACGCTACTATGTGTATAGTGCTGCTATATACATACGCTAGTAATACACATTTTTCTGTTACTGCAGCGATCCAAATATTTCATGGTAGACAATATTTTGTGTCCATTGTGTGTAGTTCTGCTTATCATCTTCTATCACAATTTTCATACCTGTCCTTGATGTGACACGCGACAGAGCTACGTAGAGTTGTCCATGAGAGAATACAGGGTTTCTAAGATAAAGCCCAACCGCATTAAGAGATCGCCCCTGGCTTTTATTGATAGTCATTGCATAACAAACTCTAATTGGAAATTGACGGCGTTCTAGACTAAACGTCCATTTTTTGTTCTTGGTGCAAAGCATGATCTTAGGGATGTAAGCAGTTTCACCTATGTTGGAAACAATGAGAATCTGTGCCTCAATCAAACGATCTCCTAAATCTGTGATTAACATTCATGTGCCATTACAAAGACACTCACTTGGATTCAGGTTTCGCAGCAGCATAATTGGTATACCTTTCTTGAGCACCAATCTATGCTCTGGATAATTGTTCACACTAAGCATGTTCAACTATTCAGTTGGGTAAATAGCTTCCATATCACTAAATTTTTCAGAAATTTTTGAGATGCAGTCATAGCTTAGGTACTCTCTAGCCTGCCCTGGAACCATAGTTAGCATAAAATCATTGATCTCATCACATACGTCATGTGTAGGGCATAATATAGCATGATCACAAAGATATGTTGGATCCATAAATTTACCAGGAAAGTCGATATAGACAGCGTCTATGATAGCACGAATCTTGTTATCACCTTCCACGATCAAAAGATCCAAAGGAAGTTCTATCCAAGATGGTTCTGTTTCATCACCTCTACGGAACCCAGGGAATGTTCCATCACCAACAGCCAAAACAAAGTCACTGAACTCTGATAACTGGACGGCAGAATTTGTGTCAAGGGACGGTGCTTTTAACCTCATGTTGGTGTTTAAGTGCAAAATCTGTCCTTGTGCCCATAGATGGGAACTTGTGATTGCTGCATTAACAGTTTGGCTTCTTACACCACCTTCTACAACGGGTAGAATTTGCCTAAGGTCACCACCCAATACCATTACCTTGTCGTCGAAAGGAAGCAGAGGTAATTCCTGGTTATCTTCAGAAAGCACATCACGCATAGATCTATCAACTGCTTCAAAGCAACGCTGATGGCTCATTAGGGCCTTGTCCCATATTATAAGCGAAGCTGACTTTATCAATCGCGCAAGCATTGAACCACGTTTCATATCACAAACGGCGGTTTCATCTACCAATCCCTTCAAGTGAAGCCATTGGAAATCTCATACAGTTCAGTCAATTTCTTCAGTGACAGAGACGAAGTTCTTCTCATCTCTGAGGAATTTGTCCTGACTGAGGAGTTAGGAATTCGCCAGTGTGGATTGCCTACACAGTGAGGAACATGATAGCCCTGAGGATTTTTCTACTCAAAATTCCGACCGTTGTTGTGCTATGCGCCAGCTGTCCCAAAATATCTATCCACCTAACGGTCATATCATTGAAGGGCATTTATGTCTTATCATGTCGGGCTACTCCCTAGGCTATAAATAGCCGCCCCCTACAACCACTAGCTGGTTGGCTGCTCCGAGAGAAACTGACACTTGTCATTTGAGAGCAACCCATCCTCTGAGGACTTTGAGCGAAAATCATCAAGTGAGGAAAAACCGAAAACCCAAAACCCAAATACCTACAAACCCCAAGTGATTGAGCATCACTGAAGAGATTGATCCTGCGTGGATCTGACGCTTGTTACCTTTGAAGACTGTGCTTCTTTCAGACGGTTAAGCGTCATGGTCTAGAGCATCCAAGAGGAATTGTGGATCGCCGAGTGACTGAGTTTGTGAAGGTTTGGAAGTCGCCTGAAGACTTACCACGAGTGATTGGACGAGGTCTGTGTGACCTTAGTTCAAGGAGAATACGGTGAGGACTGGGTGTCCTGAGCTGCGTGTTCAGGACTGGGTGTCCGGGACTGTGTGTCCTCGAGTTTAAATACTCAGCCGCTCCAACCAGACGTACAACTGAGACAGCAATTGGAACTGGTCTACCAAATCATTGTCTTCACCAAGCTTACTGGTTCTATTCCCTCAACTCTTTCATTTCCTCATAACTGTGTTGTGTGTTTGTTCATATCTGTGTTTGAAGACTTTGACTAAAGACTTTCTCAATTTCCTCAGTTCAATTTCTTCAGTCTGTTTGTCTTCATCCTGTGTTATCATGTGATTACGCTTTCTGTACTCTGTGCCTGTCTTCATTTCATCATGATGACTATGCTTGTATTCTGTTATGTTTACTTTTGAGTACTTATTCCGTTGCTAGTAGTTCTTCGCTAAGTAATTTCCTCTTCGGCAAATTCCTCAGTGAAGAATTTCATAAAAATCGCCTATTCACCCCCCTCTAGTCGATATAACGCACTTTCAATTGGTATCAGAGCAAGGTACTCCCTTGTTCTGTGTGATTTTGGTTTAACCGCCTAGAGTTTTAGTTATGTCGACCGCAGGTATGATCAAGGTCTCTGCTGGGCGTCCTACCTTCGATGGGACGGACTATCCCTACTGGAAGAATAAGATGCGAATGCATCTTGAAGCAATTGATAACGATCTCTGGTATGTTATGGAAAATGGTGTTCCCTCAGCCACACCTTCTCTGAATGCTGCTGATGTGAAGAGATTCAAGCAACTCGACTCTCAAGCGAAGAATATCATATGTGGCCATCTGAGCAAAGGACAGTATGGTAGAGTGAGCGCTTTGGAGACAGCTAAGCTTATCTGGGACATGTTGTCCAAAGTGAATGAAGGAGTCTCAACTCAGCGTGACTCTCGAGTTGATGTTCTTCGCAATATCTTCAACCGCTTCAAAAGACTCGACAATGAAAATGTTCAACAAACCTTCGATCGCCTCACTAACATCTCAAATGAGCTTCAAGCACTTGGTGCCACTGACATCACCGACCATGAGGTGGTGAAGAAATTGCTGAGATCGCTTGATTCCTCATTTGACACTCTGGCATTGATGATACAAGAACGTGCTGATTACAAGTCACTTGATCCCGCTGATATTCTCGAGAGGCTAAATACTCATGAGTTCCAACTTGCTGAAAAGAGAGATCTCTATGGTTCAAGCTATGGCAGATCACGTGCACTAAAGGCCAAGGCAGTATCTGAGTCCGAAGATGAAGACTCTGGTAGCAGCCTTGGTGATCCTGAAGAACTGAGCCATGATCTGGCTCTACTCGTGAAGAAGTTCCAAAAGTTCTCAAGGCATGGTCGCCTTGGAAGACCCTCAAGGAGCAATGATTCCTCATCAAGTGACTACAAGAGGAGGCTCTGCCACAAATGCAAGAAGCCTGGACATTACATTCAAGACTGTCCTCAATGGGAAAAGGAATCAAAGAAGAAGAAATACAAGGATTACAGTTCTGATGATGCGAAGAAAAAGAAGAAAGCCTCAAAGTCCTCATCATCAAAATCCTCAAAGCCTTCATATCACAAGAAGAGCAGCTCCAAGAAGGCCAGGGCATTCATTGGCAAGGAAATGGACTCTGAGGCTGAATCTAAAGAAAATGAGGAAGAGGAGTCATCTAAGGAGTCCGAATCCGGAGTAGCGATCCTAGCTCCCGCTACTGCATTCGTCAGCAAGTCTATCTTCAACACTGAAGAAAATAACCTCACCAACAAAGCTGATGAGGGGATGATGACTACGCTCCCACCTACTGCTTCATGGCAAAGGGTGCCAAGGTACTCAAATATACCTCATCTGAATCAAGTGAGAATGAATCTAAGGAAAATCTTAAGCCCAGCTATTCTAAACTTGCTAAGATTGCTGTAAAACAACAAAGGGCTTTAGAAAAGGTTCAAAACATGCTAAACAAAAGTGATGATATGTTGGGTGAAGAAATGGATCGCACTAAAACCCTGACTGAAAATCTTCAGAGATTTCAGACCAGGTTTGACAATCTTCAAAGTCATCATAACACTCTCTTAGCCGATCATGAGAAGCTTTCTTATGAATTTCTTCAAAGAAAGCAAGACCTTGAGAAGCTAAGAGTGAGTTATGAAGATCTTCAGAAGGAGCGCGATTCATAACTTGCTCAACAAATCAGCGCTTCTCAGGGAGAATTTGTTCCTCCATGCTTGAAGTGCATTGAACGTGAATCTACTAATTCTTCACCTGAATGTTCAAATGCTGCTAATGTTTCAAATTCTTCACATGCCTCTGCTATCACTAATTCCTCATCTGAGGACATTGCTAGTATCACTGACGATGCAGGGCTGAAGGAATTGTACACAACAGGCATGCACAAAAGCCTCAAAGGGCATCAGGCTCTTTGTGATGTGCTTAAAAAGCAGATCCTCAACAGGAACCCTAGGAAAGAGGGTATCGCCTTTGAGAGGAAACTCAATGCTGATGGTACATATTGGAAGCCTGAGCAGTACCCCAAAACCACATGGGTTGCTGCAAAGGGACCTCCAGTTGATCCATCTAACTTATCTGGATTTGCATGTGAATCTCCTCATTCTGATGATGAGTCAATTGACTCCAACTATAAACTGTTCAAAAATCAGAATGGTGAAGTATTTGCTAGATATATTGGCACTAACTGTAGGAATGGCTCCCCTATGAAGAAAATCTGGGTTCCCAAAAGATGCCTTGAAAATCTTCAGGTGAATGTCATCATGACGCCACCTGTGAAGAATAGGAACCCCAGATCAAATTCTTCATATGGATTCAAGTCCTCATACAGACCAAATTCCTCATATGGATCAAAGTCCTCATATGAACATCATCGTGCTAACCCGTCTGTTTCGCAGGGAAGATCTAAGGATTATGGATATGTGCATTATTCTTCAAATCATTATGTCCATAATTCCTCGAAGAATTTCTCTGCATACTCTTATGCTTACTCTAACCCCTCTTATGTGAAACGAAATGGACTGGCTTCTATGCCATCCTTCTCATATGGAGCTCACAGAATGATGAACTCTTTGCCACCCCTTCAGATATGGGTGGTGAGAAAAAAAACTAATCTCTTCTGTAGGGTCAGGTCTCCAGACGTACATAATCGTCTGAAGAATTTGCTGGAGACCTGAGCATGCCTGATAGGACGCAGGCTAATCATGAAGAAATGAACCTTCATTTCTCACGTCCTCATATTACGTTATTAGTTCTTTTACTTGATGAAATTGATCTGATGAATTGATGTCATATTCTTCACTGATGAAGTATATGAGTTTCTAAGCTGCACTAATTCATCTGCAGGATGATCAACCCAAAGCCACTGAGTGGTCCTCGATAGTGGATGTACAAACCACATGACTAGTGACAAGAATCTATTGATGGATGCTCCATTATCTCCGTCGCATCTGAAGCATATCATCTTTGCTGACAAAGGAAAAAGTCAGGTATTGGGTCTAGGTAAGGTTGCGATTACAAAGGATCGACACATGGACAAAGTCATGCTTGTTGAGTCCTTAGGATACAACCTTATGTCTGTCTCAATGCTTTGTGATCTTGATATGGTTGTTGTCTTTGGCAAGTACCATTGTGTTGTCATTATGGAAGCTGACAATTCCAAAGTCTTCGAAGGCTTTAGGAGAGGAGACCTGTATATTGTTGATTTCTCTATAGGACCATAATCAGTCATGTGCTTACTTGCAAAAGCTTCAGAAGGCTGGCTCTGGCATCGACGACTTGGTCATGCATGCATGAGGAATTTGCACACGCTTGCGAAGAAGAAGCATGTCATTGGCATCGAGAATGTCAAATTCCTCAAGGATCACCTATGCGGAGCCTGTGAAGCTGGGAAGATGACCAAGGCCAAGCATCCAGCAAAGACTATCATGACCACCACTCGCCCATTTGAATTGCTTCACATGGATCTCTTTGGTCCTAATCATTATTCTGCTATTTCAAATGAAGCATCTCAATATGGCTTTGTTATTGTTGATGATTATTCTCGCTACACATGGGTACACCTTGTTACTTACAAACAAGAAGTGCAGGAAGTCTTCAAACAATTTTCCTCGAGAGCTTCAACCAACTTTGGTGTGAAGATCAAGCACATCAGAAGTGACAATGACACTGAGTTCAAGAATTCTGGTCTCGATGACTATCTTGATGAACTTGGTATTACTCATGAGTTATCTGCTCCTTACACTCCTCAGCAGAATGGCGTCGTGGAGCGCAAGAACAGGACTCTTGCTGAGATGGCTCGCACTATGCTTGATGAATACAAAACGCCTCGTCGTTTCTGGACTGAGGCAATTGATAATGCGCGCCACATCATCAACAGAGTATATCTTCACAAATTCTTCAAAAAGACTGCCTATGAACTCCTCACTGATAAGAAACCCAATGTAAGTTATTTCAAAGTTTTCGGCGCTAAATGTTGGATTAGAGATCCACATCACAACTCAAAATTTGCACCGAAAGCACATGAAGGTTTTATGCTTGGTTACGGAAAGGACTCGCACACCTACAGAGTCTTCAACAATGTTCTTCACAAAGTTGTTGAAACTGTAGATGTGCGGTTCGATGAAACTAATGGCTCGCAAAAAGAGCACCTACCTACTGTGATAGATGAACCAGCACCCGAGGAAACTATCAAGTTCAAGGCTACTGAGGATGTCATTCCTACTGAAGAATTTACTGAAGAATTCATTCCAGAACATGAAGAACGTCGAGCTAATACACCTGAAGAAAATGCTGAAGAAAATGGTGCTGAAAAAAACGCTGATCAAACTCTTCAACGACAACCAGCTCATCCTCGCATTGCAAAAGAAGTGCAAGTTGAAAAGATCATCAATGACATCAAAGCGCCAAGTCCTCTCACACGCTCAAAAGCTTCACATTTGTCTAACTTTTGTGGGCACTATGCTTTTGTCTCCATTACAGAGCCCACTAAGATAGATGAAGCATTTCTGGAGCCTGAGTGGATTTAGGCCATGCAAGAAGAATTACATCAGTTCGAGCTCAACAATGTCTAGGAACTGGTCAAACGTCCAGATCCTCGCAAGCACAATATCATCGGCACAAAGTGGATCTACCGCAACAAGCAAGATGAAAATGGTCTTGTGGTGAGGAATAAGGCACGGCTTGTAGCTCAAGGCTACACACAGGTTGAATGAATTGATTTCGATGAAACTTTTGCACATGTTGCTAGACTTGAGGCTATTCGCATATTACTTGCTTATGCTAACCATCATGATATCACTTTATATCAAATGGATGTGAAAAGTGCATTCCTCAATGGTAAGCTTGAGGAAGAAGTATATGTTGCTCAACCCCCAGGTTTTGAAGATCCAAAGAATCCTGACAAAGCCTTCAGACTCAACAAGGCCCTCTATGGCCTCAAGCAGGCCCCACGGGCTTGGTATGATACCTTGAAGGAACTCTTCATGAAGAAAGGCTTCAAACCCGGTTCACTTGACCCTACTCTTTTCACTAAATCTTATGATGGTGAATTGTTTGTGTGCCAAGTATATGTTGATGATATTATCTTTGGCTGTACTGACCAACGTTATAGTGATGAATTTGCCTATATGATGAGTGAAGAATATCAAATGTCTAGGATGGGAGAGTTGAAATTCTTCTTAGGTCTTCAAATTTGTCAACAACGCAATGGCATATTCATATCTCAGGAGAAATACCTCAAGGATGTACTGAGGAAATTCGGCATGTAAGATTGCAAAGGCGTCAAAATTCCTATGCCCACAAATGGCCATCTGTGCACTGATGAAAATGGTATTGACTTCGATCATAAGGTATACCGCTCCATGATAGGTTCCTTATTGTACTTATGTGCATCTAGGCCAGATATAATGCTTAGTGTTTGCATGTGTGCCCGATTTCAAGCTACACCGAAGGAATCACACCATAAAGCTGTGAAGCATATTCTTTGATATCTAGCTCACACACCAACACTTGGATTATGGTACCCCAAGGGCTCGGATTTTGATCTCATTGGATATTCTGACTCTGACTATGCTAGTGATCATGTGGACCGCAAGTCAACATCTGGTACATGTCATTTCCTCGGACGATCTTTGGTCTGTTGGTCCTCGAAGAAACAGAACTGCGTATCACTATCTACTGCTGAAGCTGAGTACATTGCCGCTGGTTCTTGCTGTGCCCAATTGCTATGGATGAAGCAAACTCTCAAGGACTACGGCGTCAACATGAAGAATGTGCCTCTCTTCTGTGACAATGAGAGTGCCATCAATATTGCTCACAACCCAGTTCAGCACTCGAAGACAAAGCACATTCAGATTCGTCATCATTTTCTTCGTGATCATGTGTTGAAGGGCGACATTTCTATTCAGCATGTGAAGACTGAAGAACAGCTAGCCGATATCTTCACAAAGCCCTTGGATGAGAAGAGATTTAGCAAGTTGCGGTGTGAGCTAAATACCCTAGAATCTTCGAATGTTCTTTGAAAAGAACACTCATCCTAACACTTATGCAAAATTGATGACTTAGATGTGCAACACATGAAGAAACGTTTTTCTTCAATCAATGAAGAATAACACTCTTAGTGTGAAGAAATTAATGAAGAATTTGATTCTCAGAACCCTACGATAATTGTACGCGGTGTTTGAAATCATTATTCTTCTACGGTGGGTCACGCCACCACCAAAAGTTGAAATTCCTCAAATTATTCATATTCTTCAACGTTGCATAGTCTTCATTGGTTCCATTGTTTTTCTTCATATATATATATATATATATATATGAGTTTATGTCCTCTACAGCATTCACTTATTACTATTTCTTCAAGTTGGTTCTCTGCTAAGTGAATGTGATCGGACCCTTCCCCTCTATGTTATAATCAACCCAGTCTGTTCATGAATTCTTCATGTGCGTTCTATTTGAAACTCATTCAAAATCTTCACTGTGTCCTTGTCAGCTGAAGAAATTGCGAACGGAACTTTAAAACCTATCTTATCGAAATTTTCGGTTTTGCCGCTCAAACCGTTCCGCATTCCACGATATACTTATCCACTCACCCATGATCTAACACGATCTCCACCTCTCACTACATGGGTGACACATGTCATGCGAATGAGAAGGGTCAGGGGCACGTTCGTCCAATTTTTTTGGATGAGCAGTTTTTCACCGTGGCTATAAATACCCCTCCTTCCCTTCCTCACTTCTTTTACTCCGCTCGACCTCTCTCTCCAGCTCGAGCTTCTCAAACCCTAGCGCCGCCGCTACTTCATTGCTTCCGGTGAGGAAGAGCTTCACTGCCTCGACCTCGTCGCCGACGTACTCGCGCCGACCGCGGAAATCTTCACTCCGCCGCCGCCGTAGCCGTCTTCCTCCGCCGAGTTAGGGCATGGAAGATCTACACAGACGAACTTCACCTCTCCACTTCACTGTTCGTCGTGTTCTTCATTCAGGGTAATTAAAAGTTACTTTTACTGCCCTCGTTGATTCGAATGATTATCTACAAAATCTTCAAATGTGTTTTTTTCATATCTTCACACACTGAACACCTCACAAGTCATCTGTTCTTGATTCGTTTCTCTAAGCATCATTTTTCTTTAAGATTCCTCAACTGTGTTGATCTTCGATCTATACAACTCTGGAACCTAAGACAAAGCACGCTTAGTGAAAATCTTCAAGACTCATCTGGTCAAATTCCTCAAACTTGTTCTTTTCGAAAAACCTTCTGAGAACACATATGACCTCTCCAAATTCCTCGCAACTATACTCTATTCACATGTACTCATGTCAGCTGCTGAATCACTAGGTTCTCATCAACTTAACTCATATGCAGTGTTCCCCGAAGAAAAGTTGCATACTTCTTCAGAGAATTCGATTGTTCAAATTCCTCAACTAAAGAAAATGGCTGATGGTAAAAGGCCACAGAAAGGAGGAAAGAAGCCCGAGGTCATGACTGCCTTTGAGATCCCTGAGGACATATACAAATATTACTGCACTCCTGATGAGGCCAAGTTTGGAAAAGAGGACAAAAATTAGCGCAAGGTGCGCATACAGAGGATAGAAAGGAGATGGGCAAGAGAATGGAGGGAGTACAGGTATGTAACTCCAAAGTACATGAAGAAATTCGCACTCAATCCTCCATGCCCAAGAGCTCCATTGGCACCTGGCCAAATAGCAGATCCCACCAGCCTTAAGCACGGTGAGGACTATCCTGATGAATGGGCTAAGCGCCAAGCCAAGTTGGCTAAGCAAGCCAGAGAAGCAGTGAGGAAATTCAATGAAGACTCTGCTGCTGCTGCTGCCTCTGCTGAGGCCTCTACTGTCAAGCCAAAGAAGGCTATGTCAAAGAAGCCTACGCGCAAGCCAAGTGCTTCACCAACAATGCCCTCAAGGCCAAGTTCCTTAGCAATGCCCTCACGGCCAGAATCCTCAAAGCCCTCACGGCAAATTCCTCATGCCGCTCCTGTTCCTCCAAAGTCCTCAGCTGTTCCGACTAAATCCTCAGCACATGTGCATCTCGCCTCGTGCCAAAGGACTGCCGGCATCTCCATTGCCTCAGGTGTCTCAGCTAGTTCCTCAGCTACACCAACTTCCTCAACGGGACCCTCTCTACTGAAGACTAAGGCCACCGCTGGACGAGGTCCTCGCCCTATTCCTCAGAAGAAGCAAGTCGCCTTCCAAGTGCCGTCTGATGAAGACGAAGCTGATGATAATGAACTTGCAGAAATCATCAGAGACAGGCAAGTCAGGGCCGCTAGAGCCAAAGGATCAGAGGTGCCACTGCTTTTGGATCCCAAGCTGATCCTCGACTACGTTGATGATTGGCACAAGGACCCCAACAGTCCCATGCCTGACTTCAAGCTGACTCCTGGCCAGAGTCACATGCTTACCCACTTCATTCAAGAAGAAAAATGGAAATTTGAGAAGGCCAGGCAGATCAAGAAAGTGCAGTACAAGAAAGAGCGCTATTTGAAGAAAAACGTTGTCTCTATGACAACTGAAGAACTTGTCACTATTCAGACTGAGATTAAGAAACTCAGTGATGACTTTGACGCATATCGCGCTGATTGGCTTGGAGCCAAGGTTCGTTTTGTGGAACTTGCCGATAACTTCACATCCAATGTTGCAGCCCCAATGCAACAGGAAATTCCTCAGGCTGAAACATTTGCTCAGCCTACTGAAGAAAATGCCAGCACCGCTGATGACCATCAGGCTGCTGAAGATAATGTGAGTTCCAGGGCTGATGACTGCATTCCAGCCGCTGAAGAAATTGCCAGGGCACCCACTAGTGATGTGCCTGAAGAAACTGAAGAACTCAGGGCAACTGCATCAGTTGTGCCTGAAGAAAATCAACCAGATTCCTCAGCTGCTCCTGCACCAACTTCAACTCCAATCCTTCCATCTGCATCGGATGTGAAGAAGACCAAGGCTGCAGAGCATGCTGCAGTGAAGAAAAGGAAAGCATCAGCTGCTTCAGATTCTTCAGCTCCGAAGAAAATGAAGCCTATGACAAGTTCATTTGCAAATCCGATTGATGTTGTTCCCATCTCAACCAGGCCATCAAAGGACCTTGTTCCTTTTGATGAAGAATATGTGATCCCCAGCGGATCTGATGAAGGAACTCCTTCTGCTGTTTCGTCTGAACCGTTGGATGAAGAAATTGAAGTGGATGCGATCCCTTCAACACCTATCATCTCCTTGCCTATGCCTCAGTTCACAGCTGAAGAGGCTGGCGTTGAAGAAATGGAAGATGAAGATGTGGACATTGGCTGCTCCACACCCGTAATCAATGATGAATTCTGGGAAAGTCAGCATCCAAACTCTCCAATGTTCACCCCTCTACAGCAAATTCCTCAGTCGCCCACACAAACTGTTCACATGGGCTCTGAAGAAACTCATCCCAGTGCATCTGTCCATGAGGAAATTCCAGCCACTAGCGCTGCTGCTGCTGAACAAACAACGACGTAGACTACCACTGAGGAGGAACCAGAAATTCCTCAGCCTGAGGAACCTGCGATTGAGATTCCTGAGGTCGTGATGCAACTCACTGACACTCCTTTGCCGAAGCCAAAGGATCCATTCTCATGAAAGCAAAAGTTCAAGGCTGATGATTTCTTCGGTGAGCACGTATTCTTTGAAGACTACAACCCATATGACTCTGCTCACATTAGGAAGAGGCATTTCTGGACTGCTAGTCAAGCCAATTTCTATTCCTCAGTGTTGTTCAACAAGGAGAAGATCTTCTACCATGAGCATATTCCTCACGTGGATATGGAATCTCTGACGTGCTTCGCACCAGTCCTCAGTGTTCTTCACGACGCTGGACTGCTAAACTTTTGCTCTGACATCTGCGATTGGAATGAAGAACTGATTCTTCAATTCTATGCAACGTTGCACATCACCGGAGATACTGAAGATGTGAATTCATGGGTGCTGTACTGGATGTCTGAAAACACTCACTACACTGCACCAGCCTCTGAATTGCTTCGTGCTCTACCACTCAGTCCTCCCCTTGAAGAATCTCGCTGCATCTACAGTGAACCTGAGCTCACACATCATTACATGCAGGTGCTGATGAAACCTTTGAAGCCAGGTCAAGCACCAAGAACCAAATTCCCCGTGAAGGAATTGTTGTACGTGCCCAGAACTGTCTATCATATTCTTACGAGGACGATCAGTCCCAACAAAGGCCATGACTCATCTGATGAGGAAATTGTTGGCATCATGAAGAATCTGGTATTCAATATCGTTCATGGCATTCCTGTCAATTATCACGATTTCTTCATGAGGACTATGGCCAATGTTGCACTGTCTCCGTTTGAGCTGAAGCCTTATGCACCTTGGATTATGAGATTCCTCAGGACAAGGTCTTCACTCAACTACAAAGCTGATTTCCAGAATCACCTCAGCTACTTGCCCCCAATTGAAGTCCTCAAGCAGACATATTCCTCAGTTGATGGAAAGGGCAAGGCACCAGCTGTAATAGATGAAGGCATTCGTCCATTGGATGGTCAGTTTCGCAAAGCTGCATCTTATTCCACCAATGATGACTCTGCCATACATGACTCTGCCAATGCACCCAAGTCCACTCCTCAAGCCACTGCTCCGCGCGTGATGACTGACCGTGAACTTCTGCTTAGTCTTCACCAGAAGGTGGATCGAAATCACAAATGGGCTAAGCGTCAGTTTGGTTCACTTCTTCACAACATGACTGCCACACACAATGCAGTGAAGAAAAACCACCACTACCTCCATCAAGTCTTTGGTCGCACCTGGGCAATCCTGTCACATCTGTATGGTGAAGAAGATCCGAAGAACATGGGTCTCAATGAAGATTTTGACTGGTCTGCACCTCCACCGAAGAAATTCAAGAAGGTCAAGGTTCCTTCTCTGGTGGCCAGCTCATATTCTTCATCGCGCGACACTGATGAACATGAAGATTTGGACGACACTGCGGCAGGCCCTACATCAACAAACGACCCCAACAACGCTGGCGCTCCTTCATCAACATGATTATCCTCAGGGGCGTTAGTCCTTATTTTCGATCCTTTTGGTCATTCGATGACAAAGGGGGAGAAATATGAGTTAGTCTTCAAGCGGGTCTATTATATGGGCGTTTTTTTGCTAAGTGACAATTGTCGTTCTTCTGAAACTTTATTGGATCGAGTTATAATCTTAAACCCGATACTCGATGGTGTTCTGATACTTTTGATGCACTGTGCTCTGATACCTTTGATGCACTATTCTGCATGCTTATTCCTCGTTAATATTATTGCACACATGCTGAATTTCATCAGGCACCATATTTCATCATGCAATTCAAATTCTTCATATTATATGTTAAATGCGTGTATGAATTACAACTCTTCAAGTGTGCATTGTTTCAAAAGCAAATTCCTCACTATGCACATTTTCAGGGGAGTTCTTCTATATCTTGCAATCAAATTCCTCAATATCAGTATTTACACTTCATATGTTTATCCCCGTTGAAAACTTAACCTATATTGTCATCAATTACCAAAGAGGGGGAGATTGTAAGTGCATCTAGTGCCCCTTAGTGATTTTGGTGTATTGAAGACTTATAGGTTAAGGGACTAATGCGTGTGTGAGTGTACATAGGTCTATAAGTCTATGAGGAGTTTGATATTTACAGAGAAAGTCGACCCCTAAAAATGAAGTTCTTCGACTGAAGACTTTGGTATTCTGAAGACTTTCTGAAGACTTTGAAAGTGAAGAAATTGGTGTGACCTTGAAGACTTGGTATTCTTTCGAGGAACATGAAGCGTGAAGACTTTTGTTTTCGTAGTTTCATTTTCTCTTTCTTGAGTCATAGGAAACACCGTACTGTTAAAGGGGGTCGAGGAAATACTAAGGAAAAATTTCCATGTGATGCTCAACTCAAAATCCTACACCTACCAATCCCTTCGAGTGAAGCCATTGGAAATCTCATACAGTTCAGTCAATTTCTTCGGTAACAGAGACGAAGTTCTTCTCGTCTCTGAGGAATTTGTCCCGACTGAGGAGTTAGGAATTCATTAGTGCGGATTGCCTACACAGTGAGGAACATGATAGCCCTGAGGATTTTGCTACTCAAAATTCCGACCGTTGCTGTGCTATGCGCCAGCTGTCCCAAAATATCTATCCACCTAACGGTCATATCATTGAAGGGCATGTATGTCTTATCATGTCGGGCTGCTCCCTAGGCTATAAATAGCCACCCCCTACAACCACTAGCTGGGTGGCTGCTCCGAGAGAAACTGACACTTGTCATTTGAGAGCAACCCATCCTTTGAGGACTTTGAGCGAAAATCATCAAGTGAGGAAAAACCGAAAACCCAAAACCCAAACACCTACAAACCCCAAGTGATTGAGCATCACTGAAGAGATTGATCCTGCGTGGATCCGACACTTGTTACCTTTGAAGACTGTGCTTCTTCCAGACGGTTAGGCGTCATGGTCTAGAGCATCCAAGAGGAATTGTGGATCGCCGAGTGACTGAGTTTGTGAAGGTTTGGAAGTCGCCTGAAGACTTACCACGAGTGATTGGATGAGGTCTGTGTGACCTTAGTTCAAGGAGAATACGGTGAGGACTGGGTGTCCTGAGATGCGTGTTCAGGACTGGGTGTCCGGGACTGTGTGTCCTCGAGTTTAAATACTCAGCCGCTCCAACCAGACGTACAACTGAGACAGCAGTTGGAACTGGTCTACCAAATCATTGTCTTCACCAAGCTTACTGGTTCTATTCCCCCAACTCTTTCATTTCCTCATAAGTGTGTTGTGTGTTTGTTCATATATGTGTTTGAAGACTTTGACTGAAGACTTTCTCAATTTCCTCAGTTCAATTTCTTTAGTCTGTTTGTCTTCATCCTGTGTTATCATGTGATTACGCTTTCTGTACTCTGTGCCTGTCTTCATTTCATCATGATGACTATGCTTGTATTCTGTTATGTTTACTTTTGAGTACTTATTCCGCTGCTAGTAGTTCTTCGCTAAGGAATTTCCTCTCCGGCAAATTCCTCAGTGAAGAATTTCATAAAAATCGCCTATTCACCCCCCTCTAGTCGATATAACGCACTTTCAGTAGTTCATGTAAAACCATGCCTTTTAAAGAGTCGTCAGGCACATTGTATGACATATTATTTGAACTGCGTCACAAGTTGTATAAAATATCATCACCCATAGCTCGCCAATATTTTTCAAAAAAACCCATGTTCGTCACCTATACCATAGTAGATAAACATCATAATGAAAAGTGAGCGAATCTGCTGGCCCATACCCCACCGAACAGCATCATCAAAAGCTTTTATCCACTCTTGATCATCCCCTAACAAACCTCTTGCAAAACAGGCTTCTTTAAATGTGTCGTACACAATACCTTCAAAGGTTCTTACATCTTCGTACGACTCAGCTGCTTTGACATACATAAGGAGCATTCGCAGGTAATAACAGTCACCGGCATTTGGAGGCACGTGGTACATACAACCTATCTTTGTACCATGTCGTCTTTCATCCCACTTACGGTGCTCTGAAATCCAAACAAAATGTCGTGGGTACTCACAATATGTTAGACATCTACCCTGTGGAAACTCTGCATTCGCTTCAAACCACGCGGCCAGTGTTGTTCGTTGAAGGAAAGGTGTAGAAACTAATGATGGTAAGCTGGTAAGCGATTTAAAGATAACATTGTTCATGTTTGGAAGATGACAGGAAAGACGCTCAACAAGAGGATAATAGTGGTGGATGTCGTAGCCATGCATTTGCCAAATAGCTTGTTTGTCACAAAGATATTGAGCTTTCAGAAAGTTATTTATCTCATTTATTTCATATTTTTAGCACCTAATTTTCCCCTAAGTTCAAACTTTGTACGTTTTGCAGCAGAAGAAGTCTCTGGCACGTCACTAACGTCAACACCACCACCATGTTTCCTCTTTTTGTACTTTGTGAAAACAACATTTGAACGGTCTGTTCCCTTGGTCACGTACTTGAACAGGTACTTTAACACCTCACTTTTGTTGCACCAGTCTACATTGATATGAGCTTGGAATTTATTTAGGGGTTTCATGCAATACAGAACAACATGTCTGTTATCAAGATCAGTACCCTTTTTGTTTATTTTTACACCAGAATCACGACGCCTATACATGACAAAACCCTTATCGTCAACAGTGCTCTCATTCTTAAATTGTTTTCGAATTTTTTTTGTGCACACCTTATCTTTCATGCAAGGGCAATTTTTATTAGCTAGAGCACACAGGCCATGCATCATAAACTCTTCGACTAAGGCATAGCCAAGAGGATCTGCTGCTGGATCGGGAATCTCGGCTAAGATGTATGCATCTGCAAGGTCGGTTACACCTCCACATGTCCTACCTTCAAGCCAGATGAGGACATGTATGTGTGGCAGACCACGCTTCTGAAACTCCACACTCTGTAATACTATATATCAATTGAATTGAAGTATTAGCCTAATGAGTGTAGAGCTACGGAGATGTTGACAAATCAGTTGTGGGGAGAATAGGTACCCGCGCAGACAGGACCAAAAGTCCGACCCTTCATGATCCCCTTCATGAACTGCTCCCGCTTGAGCTTGAACACTGGACACACGAGATCAGATCAATCTGTGCATTTTTCTCCAGGCTCAAATACAAGGGCGTCTTTGATCTCAACCCACTTTGGGTTACACGTGAAGGTGACAAATAAATGAGGTGGACCAAAAACACGACAGATTGCGACACCATCTTGAAAATTTTGCTGTCCATAGCGATCGCCGCCTGTGAAGGCTACAGGGGTAATTCTTTGTTTTACCTATAATGCTACTATTAAGATGTCCCTGGCCAAGGCATCAGCAACACCTTGGAAATGTTCGCATCTAAAGTCATGTTGATGCTCTGCTATGTATGTTAGCCCGCCTTCTTCAACACTTGCAAAACCATCAACCTGGGACTCCGAAGATAATCTTCAACAACAAAGAAATGGATTGGATTGATCTTTTTTATAATGAAAGCAGTAGCAGTAGTACTCTGCCATTGAGACATGGCTTCTACCCTCAGGAACTGGGAGGTCACTTGTGATATCTACAGAGTGCATTAAGTCTATCTCTCTGTGAGGTATGCCGAGCTGAAATCCTCGCCGACCATACGGGAACAATAAAGGGTACTGCAATAGCATGAAATCTGGATGGAGGCTAGACACATGGTGTAGACCTTTCTCCATACTATCAACAATAACATCATGTTTATAATTTTCTAGACCAAAATCACCAATAATTAGACCAGCAAGTTCATTGCATGTAGGGAGATTATACTGTACTGAATCATTTTTTCTGCACCAACAATCCTAATACCAATTCTTTCATTGCCTTGGTTTTTAAGTCGATCTCTAGCCAATCTAAATGTCTGCACAAGAGGATTATACTCATCAAGCATCTTCATTAAACCATCAGCTATGTCTCTATCAATACTACTGTCTTTTTCACCATCTTCGGTCATCACGACATTAATTCGATTTGAAAGTTCATTTTGTGTGTCATGAATGTATAGTTCAACAAACTTTGGAGTGGCACCTCTATTTGGTAGAAGCAATCCAATGCGGTGATATACGTGACCATGAATTTTAAACACATATGGACCACCACCTTTGTTTATATGTTTATCAATATCCGCTCCCATGGACGTGAAAGCAAAGTGAATTGTATTGTCTGATTCTATCCAAGAATTGCTTAGAACGTGAATCACCATCAAACCTAAGTAGTTCTGATAGAAAAGGTGGTGGCTTTTTTAAAGTCGGGCATTGATACTTTATCGCCTTTGCAGCATAGGTTATATACGATCCGACGTTCACTCACACATGTTTCTCTCTTACATCTCTCACGGAACCAAAAGAAAGCGCCACATAACTGGCATGTGTATTCAGGCGCTCCCAGATAGGACCTATTTTTATATGATGTTGTAGAGAGAGTGAATTAGATGTTTCTACAAAGTGTGTAACTATATGACCTTTTATCACAAAGATACCTTTTAAGAACTCTGTGTAGTCAGAAGAAAACAGAGAGCGCGTGGTAGATGTAGTCCGGTAGGGGTAACCCTAAAACAAACGAAATAAATAATTTAGCACAGGCGCATAACGAGTTAGGCATTGTTTTTACAGTGGGATGTGAGCCGACACAAGCAGGGCAGACCTGTTCGACGCCATCCTCGCATTTTTCTCTTTCGCATTCGCTGATGTCGCCTTAACCGGCTGTATGTACGCGACAGAACCGGAAAGAAACCACCGCCTAAGGAAACTTTTAGATTGGTATAGATGTGTTAAAAGGGTGTTATTCTACTATGTTTGAATTATAGTATTGATGACACGTACCCATAAAAGGACTGTTTGCACCAGAGGATGATGATCCAGGTACAGAACTCAAGGCGCCTAAAGAGGTGATTTACACATAAGTTCACATTGCATAAAATGCAGCGTTGTAAGTACAACAATAACCTACGATCATGTAAAACTGCAATGCACTTTGGAACAATGCAAGATGTGCTGCTGCTCTGCTACGACTTCGAGCAACAGATCGACTGTGTGCAGCAGCACGATCGGTACCAGGATCACTGGAATTCATGTTCCTTGCTCGTCGATACATACAAATATTACAGATCGCGCAAGCAAAATAACCGTGAATAAATAGACGCAATCCAAGCACAAGCAACAGAAGCAAACTAAAAAGAGTGGAAAGCGCACCTTAGCCGCAGAGTCCATATGCTGAGCAGATTGAATAACGAGGCAAACTTGATTATCAACTGACGATGCCAATTCCTGAGGAAGCATAGCATAATGTAAGTCAACCACACTGCTTAGTTTTGTGAGGAAGTAAATCATGACAAGACTAAAAACACACACAAAGGCAGCAAGTAGTCCTTGAGAACCTGCAGCACATCACTACAAAGTCCTTTCTTTGGACCACTTACTGGTATGCTTTGGTATCAAATCTTGCAGTCAAATACACCCCGTGTTTCTAGAAACAAGATGTTTTGACAGTTAAAATTGAACTACTAAAACATCTTATATTTAGCAACGGGGGTAGTAATAACAAAACAGGGGTACTGGTGCTAGGTATCAAGCGTGTACTAAACAAAAGTCTTTACAAACAGGGGTGTAAGTAGAATTATTAAGCTGAGCCAGTTATTTTTTG
Source organism: Triticum urartu (assembly GCF_003073215.2). Taxonomy (NCBI): domain Eukaryota; kingdom Viridiplantae; phylum Streptophyta; class Magnoliopsida; order Poales; family Poaceae; genus Triticum; species Triticum urartu. Next base: position 427,647,237 of record NC_053026.1, read on the forward strand.
TAGTTCCATCAATTCTGAAAAACAGCGAATGTCTCCCTCTGAAGTTCAGTATTTGGTTATCGCAAGACAAAAAGTTTATGGCCAAACCATTGCAAAGGCAACACTCTCCAAGAAAACGTGGAAAAAGGATCAACAAAGAGATCATTTCGTGTGAATAAAAAGTACAACACAACTCAACAATCACTAAAGCAATTCTTTGCTGGCCTGCTCAAATAGTAGTGTACTAAACGCCGCAAAACTGCCTCGGCCATATACTAATCACTTGTTCAGACTGTACACACACTTGAAAAAATGTACACCATATCAATCTGTATGAAACTCATCAAGAACCTCACAGCAAGAACAAGTAGAGAAACTAAAAAGAACCATATCTGGCAGAACAAAAGGGGGGAAGACAGATGACACTATGCTTTATAAAGAACTGAAGATATCTTTGTACAACCTCGATTACCACCTACTGTTAATGACTCCCTCAATTTTACTTGAGTGACCAAAACTACAATCTGCACTTTTAATAACATGTAATAATATCAATCAAAAGTGCACTTTGTTGTACAGAACAAACAAGGGAAAAGAAGCATCCATCTATAATAAAATTATAGAAACCATAACCATAACATGATTGAACCTCCTCTGATGTGTACCTACTCTGATGGGATAATGATAGCATGAAGCACAAATCGAAATCTGAAAGAAGCAAAACAAGAACCGACTGAACAACCTTGCTTATCATTCACATCAGACTTGGTTTCAACATAACTTGTGCTGCAGGCATGTCATCTATCTAGCACAGCAGACTTGGCACACATAAGAAGAAACAACTGACGAGCGTATTCATAGAGGCAGAAACACCTGATGAGCGTATTCACAGAGGCAAAAACTGAAAGCTCAAAGAAGCAAAACAAGAATCGACCAAACAACCTTGCTTGGAAAATCACACAACAGAAAAAAGAAAAGAAAATTGAAGCAGACATAACAAGAAACGCCTCAAAGAAGCAAAACAAGAATCGACCAAACAACCTTGCTTGGAAAATCACACAATAGAAAAAATAGAAGAACATTGAAGCAGACATAACAAGAAATGCCTCATGAGCATCTACAAAGTAACAGAGGCAGAAACCGAAATCTCAAAGAAGCAAAACAAGAACCGACCCAACAACCTTGCTTCAGATCTCATACAAGAGAATGACACAATTATTTGCAGATCACTTTCAGTTAACTCCGCCTCGCTGTCAAGTGCTCCTAAAATTTTGAGTTCATGGTTCCCCAAAGTTACTTCACTGACATATGTGTTTCGTACCCATCGATCGACCCTAAATTTTGGTATCTGCTTATTCCTTGTTTCATAACATGGCAATGGGAACCATGTGTGCCGAAAACAAGTCAGTGTTGACCTATATAGTCAAGGTATAGTTAGGGAAAATAAAATGGTTCTATTTTAGCAATGTCAAATAATTGTTGAGTTGGAAGACAAAAGGATGTTTTTTACCTTCTCTTAGCTATAAGAGATCATATCAGAGATGTGGCATCTCACAAATATCACAAATTGCGCAATGAAAATAACTGTGAATAAGCAGACGCAATCCAAGCACAAGCAACCGAAACAAGTTAAAAAGAGTGGGAAGCGCACCTTAGCCGCAGAGTCGATATGCCCAACAGATTAGATAACGAGTCAAACTTGATTATGAACCGATGATGCCAATCCCTGGGGAAGCATACCATAATGTAAGTCAACCACACCGCTTAGTTATGTGAGGAAGTAAATCATGATAAGCACACTCTATATTTAGCAACAACGAGTTTTTACTCTTCTATGCTACTCCGTATGCATTTTTTTGCTTATCCCTATAATGATTTCTATCATTTTCTGTTATGTTATACCCACACATAACTTTGGCTTCAGCCATGTCATCTATCTACCTCATTATCTGTTGCAGCACATGTAAAACTGGCATCATTATTTCTACAAGATCTGAAAGAAGCAAAAGAAAAACCGACCGACCAACCTTGCTCCAAAAATCATACAAGAGGAAAAAGAAAAGAAGATTGAAGCAGGAACAAACACCTAATGAGCCTGAACGAACTGACAGAGGCACAAATTAAAAACTCAAAGAAGCAAAACAAGAACCGACCAAACAACCTTCCTTCAAATCTCATACAAGAGAAGAAAGAAAGGAAAATCAAAGAGACATAAGAACAAAACACCTCACGAGAATGAATGAACTGACAGACGCACAAATCAAAAATCAACACACACACACACACATCCATGAGCACGCATAAGCAGACCAGAAACGGTACCTTGACGACGAGCGATGGATGAACAGGTCAGCGAAGAACCACCTACGAACACACAACATCGACGACCGCTAAGCGCACCAGTGATAGGTAAGAGAAGAGAAGAACATCAAGAAACCTCATCCAAGGGAGAACGGCCCACCTTCATGGCGATGTTGTGACGCCCGGATAATCAAGTTACAGTGATCCCCCGCTAATGCTGCCACGTCACCTCGGGTACTGATAATAAACTAGCGATAGTTCAAAACCGAAACAAATTCAAAATTTAATTAAAGGATAGAACAAAAGTTTTCAAATGTTAAAACCAAAATGTTCGGGTTGTGACAAATATTGCATAGGTAATTATAGTGAAGAACCCATAATTAAGTAAAATATTTAAATGCACTATAGTTGGTAAAACAACAGCAAAACAATTATTTAAATGCTTTTAAATACTAAACAAATATTAAACTAGTTTATTTAGTCACTAAAAACTTTTTACAACTCCAATTTAGGTGTGGGCTTTAACTTATTATAAAACTATAACTATTAAACTAAAATAAAACAGAAAAGGAAAATAAATAAAAGAAAGAAAATACAAAAAAAGAAACAAACAAAGAAAAAGCCCCCCTCCCGCTGGGCCAAGTGGACCAGCTGGCCTCCACCGGCCCAACCGGCCGGCCCATGTCCTCTTCATAACCCCCCCCCTCCCCCCGGTCCAACCCTAGCCACCAACCACTCCCCACCACTCCTCCTCGTCAGCCCCCACCCCCCGATCCGATCTGGATCGAGGAGGGGAACTGAACCCCGATGCCGCCCAGTCGCTTCGCCGTCGTCGGCGCCCGCCTCCTCAACCCTCCTCCCCACCGAACCAGCCCGAAGCCGCTCCCGACCCCATCGCCTCGACGCCCATCACCGGAGCACCACCACCATCGCCGAATCCCGCTGGGCTGCCCCGTCGTCCATGTCTTCTCGTCGCCACGCCACACGTCGTCCCCAACCTCCGTCGAGCCCACTGCCCTGAACCCCTACGGCCCCAGTGAGCCCCGCCTCGCTCCTTTCCGCTCCCTCGCGCGCTCACGCTCGTCGCCGCGGTCCCCGCCGATCTTAACAGTGGTTGACGCGCTCCGGCCGCGTCCGATGCGCGCTCACCGCGCCGTGGCCGTGCCCGCATCGCGCTCGCGCCGTCTTTGCGCGCGCACGCCAACCGCACCCACCGCGTGACGCGCCCCTGCACCGTGGTCGACGCGCTCGACCGCCCGTCCTGCGGGCCGTGCCTTGGCAGCGCGACCCGCGCACCAGGCCGCGCCTCCCCGCTCACGCAAGCTGCCGCCGCTGCAGCTGCGTTGCCGCTGCCGCATGCTGTTGTCGTCGCACTTCTCCCTCACCGCTGCTGCGCGCTGCTGCTCCGCTGCTAGCCCTGGCCGCCGGCGCCCCTCCATGCCCGGCCGCCCGTCTCTGCTTCTGGCGGCTCCGGCGATCCCCTGCGCGCATCACCGCCATGGCCGCCGGCGCCCACGCCCACGTGCCCCTGGGCGTACGCCCGAATGGGGCGCGCCCGTAACCGAGGCCCGCGCCATGTATGGCCTTTGGCCAATGACGCATAGGGCCCAGCCCCCCAGAACGAAATAAAAAAAAGGGTTTTTAAAAAATAATAAATAAATGAAAAATGAATAATAAATAAAATAATAATTAATTAATTAATCTTGATTAATTAAACTAAATAATTAATTAAACTAATTAATCATGATTAAGTTTAACCAAATAACTAATTAAACTAACTACTGTTAGTTATTTAACAAGTCAATGACAGTGGGGCCCACCCCCCTAATTAATCCTGATTAGGTTAATTAAACTAGATAATTAAATGTGTCACTGATAGGTGGGGCCCACCTGTCAGGTTGACCAGGTCAACTGCTGATGTCATGCTGACGTCATGATGACGTCAGCAGACACTATTCTGGATAATGTTGATTTAATTAATTAAATAAACCCTAAAAATGATTTAAATCTTTTAAAATTAATATAAAATAAACCGTAGCTCGGATGGAAAAACTCTGTACATGAAAGTTGCTCAAAACGACGAGACGAATCCGGATACGCAACCCGTTCGTCCGCCACGCATCCCTAGCATAACAAACACGCAACTTTCCCCCTCCGGTTCATCTGTCCGAAAACGTGAAACACCGGGGATATTTTCCCGGATGTTTCCCCCCTTCACCAGTACCACCTCATACCGCGTTAGGGCACCCCTAGCACCGCTACTTGTTATGTCATGCATCTGCATGCATTTGTTTGCATTATATTTATTGTTTCTTCCCCCTCTTCTCTCGCTAGACACTGAGACCGACACCGCTGCTACCAAGTACGACTACAGTGTTGACGACCCCTCTCTCTTGCCAGAGCAACCAGGCAAGCCACCCCCCTTGATCACCAGATATCGCCTACTCTCTTTCTACTGCTTGCATTAGAGTAGTGTAGCATGTTACCGCTTTCCGTTATCCTATCCTGATGCATAGCCTGTCCTTGCTACTACTGTTGTTACCTTTACCTGCAGTCCTAAATGCTTAGTATAGGATGCTAGTGTTCCATCAGTGGCCCTACACTCTTGTCCGTCTGCCATGCTATACTACTGGGCCGTGATCACTTCGGGAGGTGATCACGGGCATATACTATATACTTTATACTGTTACATTACTCATGATATTGTATGGAGATGGGGGCTAAAGGGGCAGGTGGCTCCATCCCGGTAGAGGTGGGCCTGGGTTCCCGACGGCACCTGACTGCTACTTTGTGGCGGAGTGACAGGGCAGGTTGAGACCACCTAGGAGAGAGGTGGGCCTGGCCTTGGTTGGCGTTCGCAGATACTTAACACGTTTAACGAGATCTTGGTATTTGATCTGAGTCTGGCTACTGGCCTGTACGCACTAACCATCTACGCGGGGACAGTTATGGGCACTCGACGTCGTGGTATCAGCCGAAGCCTTCGTGACCGTCAGCGACTGAGCGGCGCGCGCCGGGTTGGACTGGAACACCTACTCTTATATAAGGGAGGCTAGGTCTGCTCACCGGCCGCGTACGCAACGTGCAGGTGGCAATGGGCGATGGGCCCAGACCCCTGCGTCATAGGATTTGGACCGGCGTGCTGACCTCTCTGTTATGCCTAGGTAGGGCTGCGACGTGTTGATCTTCCTGTTGGGGAACGTTGCAGAAAACAAAAAATTTCCTACTCGTTTCACCAAGATCCATCTAGGAGTTCATCTAGCAACGAGCCATCAGATGCATCTACATACCTTTGTAGATCGCGTGCGGAAGCATTCAAAGAACGGTGATGATGTAGTCGAACACGACGTGATCCAAATCACAGATGACCAAGCGCCGAACGGACGGCACCTCCACGTTCAACACACGTACGGGATGGGAGACGTCTCCTCCTTCTTGATCCAGCAAGGGGAAGGAGAGGTTGATGAAGATCCAGCAGCACGACGGCGTGGTGGTGGATGCAGGGCGTCACAGTAGCAGGGCTTCGCCTATACTACGAGAGAGAGGCATAACGGGGAGAGAGGGAGGCGCCAGGGGCTGGGGTATGAAGTCCCTCCTCTCCCCCACTATATATAGGGGTGCTAGGGGGGCGCCGGCCCTAGTAGATGGAATCTACTAGGGGGCGGCGGCCTAGGGGGGGGGCTTGCCCCCCAAGCAAGGGGGCGCCCCCTCTAGGGTTTGCCCTCAACCCTAGCCGCATGGGCCCTAGGGGGGTGGCGCCCCAGCCCACTATGGGCTGGGTTCCCTCCCACTTCAGCCCATGGGGCCCCCCGGGATAGGTGGCCCCACCCGGTGGACCCCCGGGACCCTTTCGGTGGTCCCGGTACAATACCGGTAACCCCGAAACTTGTCCCGATGCCCGAAACAGCACTTCCTATATATAATTCTTTACCTCCGGACCATTCCGGGACTCCTCGTGACGTCCGGGATCTCATTCGGGACTCCGAACAACATTCGGGTTTCTGCATATACATATCTTCACAACCCTAGCGTCACCGAACCTTAAGTGTGTAGACCCTACGGGTTCAGGAGACAAGCAGACATGACCGAGACGACTCTCCGGTCAATAACCAACAGCGGGATCTGGATACCCATGTTGGCTCCCACATGCTCCACGATGATCTCATCGGATGAACCACGATGTCGAGGATTCAATCAACCCCGTATGCAATTCCCTTTGTCAATCGATATGTTACTTGCCCGAGATTCGATCGTCGGTATCCCAATACCTCGTTCAATCTCGTTACCGGCAAGTCACTTTACTCGTACCGTAATGCATGATCCCGTGACCAGACACTTGGTCACTTTGAGCTCATTATGATGATGCATTACCGAGTGGGCCCAGTGATACCTCTCCGTCATACGGAGTGACAAATCCCAGTCTTGATCCATGTCAACCCAACAGACACTTTCGGAGATACCCGTAGTCTACCTTTATAGTCACCCAGTTACGTTGTGACGTTTGGTATACCCAAAGCACTCCTACGGTATCCGGGAGTTACATGATCTCATGGTCTAAGGAAAAGATACTTTGACATTGGAAAACTCTAGCAAACGAACTATACGATCTTGTGCTATGTTTAGGATTGGGTCTTGTCCATCACATCATTCTCCTAATGATGTGATCTCGTTATCAATGACATCCAATGTCCATAGTCAGGAAACCATGACTATCTGTTGATCAACGAGCTAGTCAACTAGAGGCTTACTAGGGACATGTTGGTGTCTGTTATTCACACATGTATTACGATTTCCGGATAACACAATTATAGCATGAATAAAGACAATTATCATGAACAAGGAAATATAATAATAATGCTTTTATTATTGCCTCTAGGGCATATTTCCAACAGTCTCCCACTTGCACTAGAGTCAATAATCTAGTTACATTGTGATGAATCGAACACCCATGGAATTCTGGTGTTGATCATGTTTTGCCCTAGGGAGAGGTTTAGTCAATGGATCTGCTACATTCAGGTCCATATGTACTTTACAAATCTCTATGTCCCCATCTTGAACATTTTCACGAATGGAGTTGAAGCGACGCTTGATGTGCCTTGTCTTCTTGTGAAACCTGGGCTCCTTGGCAAGAGCAATAGCTCCAGTGTTGTCACAGAAGAGCTTGATTGGCCCCGACGCATTGGGTATGACTCCTAGGTCGGTGATGAACTCCTTCACCCAAATTGCTTCATGTGCTGCCTCCGAGGCTGCCATGTACTCTGCTTCACATGTAGATCCCGCCACGACGCTCTGCTTGCAACTGCACCAGCTTACTGCCCCACCATTCAAAATATACACGTATCCGGTTTGTGACTTAGAGTCATCCAGATCTGTGTCGAAGCTAGCGTCGACGTAACCCTTTACGACGAGCTCTTCGTCACCTCCATAAACGAGAAACATTTCCTTAGTCCTTTTCAGGTACTTCAGGATATTCTTGACCGCTGTCCAGTGTTCCTTGCCGGGATTACTTTGGTACCTTCCTACCAAACTTACGGCAAGGTTTACATCAGGTCTGGTACACAGCATGGCATACATAATAGAACCTATGGCTGATGCATAGGGGATGACGCTCATCTCTTCTATATCTTCTGCCGTGGTCGGACATTGAGCTGAGCTCAATTTCATACCTTGTAACACAGGCAAGAACCCCTTCTTAGATTGATCCATATTGAACTTCTTCAATATCTTATCAAGGTATGTGCTTTGCGAAAGACCTATGAGGCGTCTTGATCTATCTCTATAGATCTTGATGCCTAATATATAAGCAGCTTCTCCAAGGTCCTTCATTGAAAAACTCTTATTCAAGTAGGCCTTGATGCTGTCCAAGAGTTCTATATCATTTCCCATCAAAAGTATGTCATCTACATATAGTATGAGAAATGCTACAGAGCTCCCACTCACTTTCTTGTAGACGCAGGCTTCTCCATAAGTCTGCGTAAACCCAAACGCTTTGATCATCTCATCAAAACGAATGTTCCAACTCCGAGATGCTTGCACCAGCCCATAAATCGAGCGTTGGAGCTTGCACACCTTGTCAGCATTCTTAGGATCGACAAAACCTTCCGGCTGCATCATATACAATTCTTCCTTAAGGAAACCATTAAGGAATGCCGTTTTGACGTCCATTTGCCATATCTCATAATCGTAGAATGCGGCAATTGCTAACATGATTCGGACGGACTTTAGCTTCGCTACCGGTGAGAAAGTCTCATCGTAGTCAACCCCTTGAACCTGTCGATAACCCTTAGCGACAAGCCTAGCTTTATAGATGGTCACATTACCATCCGCGTCAGTCTTCCTCTTAAAGATCCATTTATTTTCTATGGCTCGCCGTTCAACGGGCAAGTCAGTCAAAGTCCATACTTCGTTTTCATACATGGATCCTATCTCGGATTTCATGGCCTCCAGCCATTTGTCGGAATCCGGGCCCGCCATCGCTTCTTCATAGTTCGAAGGTTCACCGTTGTCTAACAACATGATTTCCAAGACAGGGTTGCCGTACCACTCTGGTGCGGAACGTGTCCTTGTGGACCTTCGAATTTCAGTAGGAGCTTGATCAGAAGTATCTTGATCATTATCATTAATTTCCTCCCTAGTCGGTGCAGGCACCTCAGGAACATTTTCTTGAGTTGCGCCATTTGCCGGTTCAAGAGGTAATACTTCATCAAGCTCTACTTTCCTCCCACTTACTTCTTTCGAGAGAAACTCTTTCTCTAGAAAGGACCCATTCTTGGCAACAAAGATCTTGCCTTCGGATTTGAGGTAGAAGGTGTACCCAATAGTTTCTTTTGGGTATCCTATGAAGACGCATTTTTCCGACTTGGGTTCGAGCTTTTCAGGTTGAAGTTTCTTGACATAAGCATCGCATCCCCAAACTTTTAGAAACGACAGCTTAGGTTTCTTCCCAAACCATAATTCATACGGTGTCGTCTCAACGGATTTCGACGGAGCCCTATTTAAAGTGAATGCGGCAGTCTCTAAAGCATAGCCCCAAAAAGATAGCGGTAAATCGGTAAGAGACATCATAGATCGCACCATATCTAATAGAGTGCGATTACGACGTTCGGACACACCATTACGCTGAGGTGTTCGAGGCGGCGTGAGTTGTGAAACTATTCCACATTTTCTTAAGTGTGTGCCAAATTCGTGACTCAAGTATTCTCCTCCACGATCTGATCGTAGAAACTTGATTTTCCTATCACGTTGATTTTCAACCTCACTCTGAAATTCCTTGAACTTTTTAAAGGTTTCAGACTTGTGTTTCATTAACTAGATATACCCATATCTACTCAAATCATCAGTGAGGGTGAGAACATAACGATAGCCACCGCGAGCCTCAACACTCATTGGACCGCACACATCAGTATGTATGATTTCCAATAAGTTGGTTGCTCGCTCCATTGTTCCTGAGAACGGAGTCTTGGTCATCTTACCCATGAGGCATGGTTCGCACGTGTCAAATGATTCATAATCAAGAGACTCTAAAAGTCCATCTGCATGGAGCTTCTTCATGCGTTTGACACCTATGTGACCAAGGCGGCAGTGCCACAAATATGTGGGACTATCATTATCAACCTTATATCTTTTGGTACTCACACTATGAATATGTGTAGCATTACGCTCGAGATTCATTAAGAATAAACCATTCACCATAGGAGCATGACCATAAAACATATCTCTCATATAAATAGAACAACCATTATTCTCGGATTTAAATGAGTAGCCATCTCGAATTAAATGAGATCCCGATACAATGTTCATGCTCAAAGCTGGCACTAAATAACAATTATTAAGGTTTAAAACTAATTCCGAAGGTAGATATAGAGGTAGCGTGCCGACGGCGATCACATTGACCTTGGAACCATTCCCGACTCGCATCGTCACTTCGTCCTTTGCCAGTTTCCGCTTATTCCGCAGCCCCAGCTTTGAGTTACAAATGTGAGCAACTGCACCGGTATCAAATACCCAGGAGCTACTACGGACACTAGTAAGGTACACATCAATTACATGTATATCACATATACCTTTTGTTTTGCCGGCCTTCTTGTCTGCTAAGTATTTGGGGCAGTTCCGCTTCCAGTGACCGCTTCCCTTGCAATAAAAGCACTCAGTCTCGGGCTTGGGTCCATTCTTTGGCTTCTTCCCGGCAGCTTGCTTGCCGGGCGCGGCAACCTCCTTGCCGTCCTTCTTGAAGTTCTTTTTACCCTTGCCTTTCTTGAACTTGGTGGTTTTATTGACCATCAACACTTGATGTTCCTTCTTGACTTCTACCTCCGCTGATTTCAGCATTGAGAACAACTCAGGAATGGTCTTTTGCATCCCCTGCATGTTGAAGTTCATCACAAAGCTCTTATAGCTTGGTGGAAGCGACTGGAGGATTCTGTCAATGACCGCATCATCCGGGAGATTAACTCCCAGCTGAGACAAGCGGTTATGTAACCCAGACATAGTGAGTATGTGCTCACTGACAGAACTATTTTCCTCCATCTTACAGCTGAAGAACTTATCGGAGACTTCATATCTCTCGATCCGGGCATGAGCTTGAAAAACCATTTTCAGCTCTTCGAACATCTCATATGCTCCATGTCTCTCAAAACGCTTTTGGAGCCCCGGCTCTAAGCTGTAAAGCATGCCGCACTGAACGAGGGAGTAGTCGTCAACACGTGTCTGCCAAGCGTTCATAACGTCTTGGTTCTGTGGGACGGGAGCTTCACCTAGCGGTGCTTGTAGGACATAATCTTTCTTGGCAGCTATGAGGATGATCCTCAGGTTCTGGACCCAGTCCGTATAGTTGCTGCCATCGTCTTTCAGCTTGGTTTTCTCTAGGAACGCGTTGAAGTTGAGGACTACGTGGGCCATTTGATCTACAAGACATATTGCAAAGATTTTAGACTAAGTTCATGATAATTAAGTTCATCTAATCAAATTATTAATGAACTCCCACTTAGATTAGACATCCCTCTAGTCATCTAAGTATTACATGATCCGAGTTAACTAGACCGTGTCCGATCATCACGTGAGACGGGCTAGTCAGCATCGGTGAACATCTTCATGTTGATCGTATCTTCTATACGACTCATGCTCGACCTTTCGGTCTTCTGTGTTCCGAGGCCATGTCTGTACATGCTAGGCTCGTCAAGTCAACCTAAGTGTTTGCATGTGTAAATCTGTCTTACACCCGTTGTATGTGAACGTCTGAATAAAACACCCGATCATCACGTGATGTTTTGAAACAGCGAACTGTCGCAACGGTGCACAGTTAGGGGGAACACTTCTTGAAATTATTATGAGGGATCATCTTATTTACTACCGTCGTTCTAAGTAAACAAGATGCAAAACATGATAAACATCACATGCAATAAACGTGACATGATATGGCCAATATCACATAGCTCCTTTGATCTCCATCTTGGGGCTCCATGATCATCTTGTCACCGGCTTGACACCATGATCTCCATCATCATGATCTCCATCACCGTGTCTCCATGAAGTTGCTCGCCAACTATTACTTCTACTACTATGGCTAACGCGTTTAGCAATAAAGTAAAGTAATTTACATGGCGTTTCTCAATGACACGCAGGTCATATGAAAGAATAAAGACAACTCCTATGGCTCCTGCCGGTTGTCATACTCATCGACATGCAAGTCGTGATTCCTATTACAATAGCATGAACATCTCATACATCACATATAGATCATTCATCATTCATCACAACTTTGGCCATATCATATCACAAACCACTTGCTGCAAAAACAAGTTAGACGTCCTCTAATTGTTGTTGCAAGTTTTACGTGGCTGAATTAGGGTTCTAGCAAGAACGTCTTCTTATCTACGTTAAAGCCACAACGTGATTTGTCAACTTCTATTTACCCTTCATAAGGACCATGTTCATCGAATCCGCTCCAACTAAAGTGGAAGAGACAGACACCCGCCAGCCACCTTATGCAACTAGTGCATGTTAGTCGGTGGAACCGGTCTCACGTAAGCGTACGTGTAAGGTTGGTCCGGGCCGCTTCATCCCACAATACCGCTGAAGCAAGATAAGACTAGTAGCGGCAAGAAAGTTGACAAATCTACGCCCACAACAAATTGTGTTCTACTCGTGCAAGAAGAACTACGCATAGACCTAGCTCATGATGCCACTGTTGGGAACGTTGCAGAAAACAAAAATTTTCCTACTCATTTCACCAAGATCCATCTAGGAGTTCATCTAGCAACGAGCCATCGGATGCATCTACATACCTTTGTAGATCGCGTGCGGAAGCGTTCAAAGAACGGTGATGATGTAGTCGAACACGACGTGATCCAAATCACCGATGACCAAGCGCCGAACGGACGGCACCTCCGCGTTCAACACATGTACGGGACGGGAGACGTCTCCTCCTTCTTGATCCAGCAAGGGGAAGGAGAGGTTGATGAAGATCCAGCAGCACGACAGCGTGGTGGTGGATGCAGGGCGTCACAGTAGCAGGGCTTCGCCTATACTACGAGAGAGAGGCGTGACGGGGAGAGAGGGAGGCGCCAGGGGCTGGGGTATGAAGTCCCTCCTCTCCCCCATTATATATAGGGGTGCTAGGGGGGGCGGCGGCCCTAGTAGATGGAATCTACTAGGGGGGGCAGCGGCCTAGGGTGGGGGGCTTGCCCCCCAAGCAAGGGGGCGCCCCCTCTAGGGTTTCCCCTCAACCCTAGCCGCATGGGCCCTAGGGGGTGGCGCCCCAGCCCACTATGGGCTGGGTTCCCTCCCACTTCAGCCCATGGGCCCCCCCGGGATAGGTGGCCCCACCCGGTGGACCCCCGGGACCCTTCCGGTGGTCCCGGTACAATACCGGTGACCCCGAAACTTGTCCCGATGGCCGAAACAGCACTTCCTATATATAATTCTTTACCTCCGGACCATTCCGGAACTCCTCGTGACGTCCGGGATCTCATCCGGGACTCCGAAAAACATTCGGGTTACTGCATATACATATCTTCACAACCCTAGCGTCACCGAACCTTAAGTGTGTAGACCCTACGGGTTCGGGAGACAAGCAGACATGACCGAGACGACTCTCCTGTCAATAACCAACAGCGGGATCTGGATACCCATGTTGGCTCCCACATGCTCCACGATGATCTCATCGGATGAACCACGATGTCGAGGATTCAATCAACCCCGTATGCAATTCCCTTTGTCAATCGATATGTTACTTGCCCGAGATTCGATCGTCGGTATCCCAATACCTCGTTCAATCTCGTTACCGGCAAGTCACTTTACTCGTACTGTAATGCATGATCCCGTGACCAGACACTTGGTCACTTTGAGCTCATTATGATGATGCATTACCGAGTGGGCCCAGTGATACCTCTCCGTCATACGGAGTGACAAATCCTAGTCTTGATCCATGTCAACCCAACAGACACTTTCGGAGATACCCGTAGTCTACCTTTATAGTCACCCAGTTACGTTGTGACGTTTGGTATACCCAAAGCACCCCTACGGTATCCGGGAGTTACATGATCTCATTGTCTAAGGAAAAGATACTTTGACATTGGAAAACTCTAGCAAACGAACTATACGATCTTGTGC